>NC_142176.1:28054428-28119428 GCF_026936395.1 Plectropomus leopardus | reverse complement strand
CACACAAATTGGTTGTGTGAACAGCCAGTATATGCAGACAATTTTATTTAAAATCAAGCATTTAAAAATTGAAATAAATGTTGATTTAAAAATAAATAACTGTGAAAATGAATAAATAATGAGGTACAGCATGTCAGTGGAGTAGAGTGAATAGAATTTGTCAATTTTAGTTTGCTACTAATTTTTGGTTTTGGATTGTCCTCTCTTTTTCTGCTGATTGATTATATTGCCCAACTCATACGAGATGTTAAATTACCTTTGCAACACTAATATGCCCAGTCATCTCTCTTCAAAACTGCTTTTTCTATACATTCTAACAAATTTAGACTCTATTCATATGATTTGACCCACAGTGTCACTGCTCTACTACACCTCTGCTCTCCTCCTTTCTGTTCCCCTCTCATCCTTTCTTCCTCAATTTTCTTCTTCTTTTAGAGACCCTATCTAATCTCTCCCAGGGACAGGACCTGTCCATGCTGCTGAGGTCCTGGCCACGTTGTATATTCATTGAAAAAACAGAGCTTAAAAAAGAAGCAGTGTTTAGGGTGAAAACTTCAGATTGTTTATTGATTTTTATTTGTGTTGTTGAATAAGTCTGTCTGACCATGATGTCCCAGTGGGGGCTTTGCTTGGGGCATCACATTAGGCACACACATGCAGAGACAGATACACAAGAACATGAGCTTGGAAGGCTGTAAGGGGAGGCACATTTATATACAGACACAGATACTTTGATGCAAGAGCTTTGCCAGAGACACTCAGTTACACTTTGCCAAATGTACCTCAAAAAAAAAAGAAATTCTACCCTAGCACTTTAGGTTTTTTTTTTCACAGATTTTAATCAATTTTAAAATTCAGGCTGCAACATCACAAAAACAAAGTCTAGGGGGGTTGAATACATTCTGTGGGCACTGTAGCACTGAAAAGCCCAGTTGGCCTCATTCACAAATGTTTTGTGTCCTAAGTAAAAATGGGGGCAGCGGTGACCTCAAGGTTACAGATGTGAGCGTGTGTCACTGATTTGATACCTGGACAGGATACCTGAACAGGAAAAATTTGTGCGTATAAATGAAGCAGCAGCACTTTTCCCTCCCAGTCGTCACAAGAGAGGAGCACATTAGCAAGGAATTCAACCCCCAACTGCTCTGTAATGAGAGGCAACCTCCGACGCTCCAAAATGAAGCAAATGTAAAAGTTCCAAAGACTGCAGTTCCTCTAACGGCCACTTAGGGCTCGCTCCAAAACAGAGTAAATCCCCATAGACCCCCATGTGAACATGCTCAACTTCTCAGCAGAAATAAAAATATTTAAAAACTGGTAGGTTAGTTTAGTTTAGTGTATTAAGTTTATTTTAATCAGAGACAGTGTACAGAATAACATTAGTCTCAGAAGAGAAAAGATGCTTTGTACCAGATTTAGCATACTAGCTAATTTCCATCTGTAGTTACTAAAAACAGTTTTGGTCTCTATAGCTAATTTCAAGCTAATTTCAAGTGAAATGAATTTTTAAATCATTCACTTGTTTATATTTTATTAAGGCTAAAAGTTGAGCATATTTAAGGGTGGAGCCACTTGAGCGACAGGCTGTGTGAGAGGCTTCACCACAGTCTGTGAGTCAGATTCGCCCCTCACTCCTCCGTGGTTTATCCACTTGTCCAAATACAGTCATCTCTGGCTCCAAACCACTGAGAAGGTGATAGCTAACAGATTGAACTCAAGGCTCCAACACGAGACTCCACGTACCAATTGGTGACATCACTGTAGCTACATCCATTGTGTTATACAGTCTATGCTCTAGTGGCCAACAGATCAAACTGTGACTATATTATTTAGCTTCAAGGTGTGAATGTTTGCAAGTGTTCAAAAGTGCATCCACACTCAGACAACTACACTAAATCTTACAAATGAATGAGAGAAAAAGAAGAAACCACTTCATCTGATACATGACGTTTTGAAACAAGAGGTGAATCATCATTTCTCTATTTTCATGATAAAAATGTAAAACAATATAATATTTTTTAATAATCTTCGGAGTCGCAATTCAACTGTGATATTTCGACAGCTGTCCTGTATCCAGCAACAGAAACAAAAAGAAAACAAAATGATAGAGCGTAATGAGAAAATCCAATAAAACACTCTGCGGAGGGAATGACAGAATGTGAACATTTGGATTTCCTTCAAGTCATTCATCTGCATCTCATAACAGACTGAGTGCGCTGGCCGGCTAATGACGGCGACAGATGCTTAATGCCTTCTTCACAATACTGATGCAATAAAACACAAGGCAAACAGGCGTCGCCCTAAAGCGCTGTCTGTCAAGCCATCACCTTAACTACACTGGCAACAGCACAATGAGTGGAGGGCGGGGAGAGAATGGTACTGAATGTGTGTGAAAGTGAGGAGGGGGGGGGCAACCTGGATGGATAAAGAGAGAAAGATTAATTGACACTCAGAGAATGAGAAAGACAGAATGAAAGTGTGTATATGTGAGGGAGACAGAGAGAGAGCTGGCAGATGAATGAGAAGCCTCTTAGGTAAATGGCAGGGAGTATTGCTGTCTGTCTGTCATCCTGATTAAAGGTACCACCAGTACACAGTGTTGAAGCTGACACACACACAAAAAACCCACATTGTGATACCCAATATATCACTTTGTCTGAAAGGAAATATTTATCAGATTTGTTGTGTGTTGTGTGGGGGAATTGTTTCTCACCACTGACTGTCTTAGCAAAAACATTGAACCCTTGAAATTTGCCAGCTGTTACACTTTCTGTCCACCGACATTACACCAAACTTTCATGATGAACATCTTCATCTTACATACAAGGTAGATAATCACCATTATTTTCCTACACTTTGTTTTCAAAGGAAATGTACAGTTGTTGCTCATAACATAAGTAAAATGCTTCAGTTTAAGGCAACAAAGGCACGTGGTTAGGTTTAGAAAAAAATATTTTGTGGCTTAAAATTCACATGGGACGAGAACAGCAGGTGAAAGTCAAGAGTTTGTTTGACCCGTCCACCACCACTCCCATTCACTCTGTAATGACTGTCTTGCTCTTTATTTTGTAAGCATTGGTGATTTTGGTCAGGCTGAATTCTGAAAAATATTTACAGATAATGTTCAGGTTGGGTCAGATTCACCCTAAAAATGATGGAGCATTTTGGGCTCCTTCTTGTTCAGTGCTGGGGCTGGTTATTTATGTGACAACACTTGAAGACAACACATAGGCACTATTCAGGCTTTAAATATTCATTTAAGTTATGTTACCTAAATAACGATGGTAGATGTCAAATAAAATTTGACGTCACCTAACGTTACCCAGAGCTTGGTGTACATGCTCAAGGCAATCTGGCCATTCCAGCCAGCCAGCAGCAAACTGATCTTAAGATGATGCCAGAAGAACCATCAAATAATGGTGGAGAGTGCTAAAGCCATCCACGATGGCTCCTATCAGCTCTCCTGCATGATAACTCCAAATAAACCATGATGGTTGGATTATGTAAATAGCTCAGTTAACAGCAGTTCAAAAAGAGAAGGACACCACCACGTCCCTCAGCAGCCAGGGAGAGCTGTGAACCTTCCCAAGCTGGAAAAATAGCTTTAAGCAAAAATTCTTGAAGTGCAAAACTAGTACTTTGTAGGAAAAGATATTACAAGGAGTATGTCAGGTGGAAAGAGAAATGGTTACAAGAAACTTACAGTTACAAGAAACTGAGTTTTGTTGGATTATTGTTTCTTTCAACGAATGATTATTATTGTTACTTTCAACAATGACCCCGGTTTGGGTATCTTTTAGTTCAGGTATTAGACCATTTATGTTAGATGTGATGTCACTGACGTTGGTAGGGTGGAAAAGGTTGATCTCAGTCTTGATGTCTCCTCTCTGTACTCGCACCTAAACGCCAACTCTGTTTCCTGCAGAATGTCACAAACACAACAGGTCCTGTGTTATAAACCGCAACATATAAACACACACACACACACATAGAAATGGTTTGTGGTTTTATATCAACTAGTGATGATGTGACTGAACAAGGACAGATTGATCTTACTGTCCATTAATCCTGCAGCCACACCTGCACATTAAAGGGACAATACAGATTAAAATAAAGCCACAGTGCTACAACTGAGCCAGACCAGGGCCGCTTCTAGACATGTGCCCTGATGGACTATGAGTGTGTGTGTGTGTGTGTGTGTGTGTGTGTGTGTGTGTGTATGTGTGTGTGTGTATTTGATTGTCCGTGTGTTTGCATATTGGTGAGACCAAAACAAAGATGGGTTTCTGTAGCTGTACATGATGACATGTTTATGTGTGTGTGTGTGTGGGAAAGGACTGGTTTGTTTGCACGTGTCGTGTTTGTGCTTCTCGGCCGTTGTGTATGTGTCACACATCTGTTGCTGTGTGCTGTAATTTGCGTTCTCAGCTTGGCGCCCTAGTAATTATTCAGACGCTACCTTTTGCTCCAACATTAAAAGCCTTCATCTGGCGGACATGAAACAGCAGAGAACCCGATAAGGCTTCAAACGCTGCCTGCCGTCCAAAGAGAAGCGGGAAAGGTGAAGAGATGCATGGTGGGATAGATGGGATTGTTTTTCTCTGGAGGTTTGCTTTCACATTGGTGTTATATCTTCTCTGCCCAAACCGCACCAGAAAATGTGTGATCACTGGATTCCAGAAAGGAGGAAAATTGAATTAATATTCTAAACCAGCTCTTGGAATAAATCACATATGATGTACTGAGGTATTTTGTTTAGATATTTTAGAGGGAACGCTGGTGAAGAGAGAATGAGATGAACAGAATGAGAAAGATATGTTATTTGAAAGTGGCAGGTTGCTTCATGAAAAGTGATCAAATTTAATCCCCACCATCATATTTGCAGTCTAATGTGTTCGTGTCACTTGATATACACTGGGGGGAGCAAATCACACATGGATGGTAGCCTACAATCTAATTCTTTAGAATGAGAATATACAGACAACCATACACACACACTCACCAAAAGAGGGTTCTTATATGAAATCATATGCAGTGGAACCTGTTCAGTGACATTTTTGACACTTTTCATCCAACTTGCACTCCCACTGGCCTGATCTCTGAGCTGACATCACAGCAGGCTTTGGATTGGCTGTTTGGCTGTCTTGGTATACTGTGATATGATCTACAGGGAACATCTGGTAAATTGTTGTGTTTTTTTTTCAACTGTCAGTAAATGGCAACTCTGCTGTGACAACAGGCTTTTAAGATGCTTTCTGCAGTTACTGTTAGCAGAGGAAATAGTTTTGTCTGGTCTTACACATTGATTGAAGCTGTTGTCAAAACCCTTCCCTGATTCACTCGCTCATTATTCACTATGTAGTGTGTATTAAATAGTGTACTATTTAGGGAATAATGAATGAGATTTAGGACACTAGGTTGGAATTTCTTTCCATGACCGCATTGCATTGTGGTATACAGGAGGTAAATGTAGGGTACATCATATGCACACTCATATTTGCTGTGCATTGTGGGTATTTTATAATGCACTTTATAGTGGATGAAATTAACAGCTGAGAATTCGAACACCACTACAAAATGACAAACACGCTGTATAGTGCACTACATCAGTGATAGGGGGGCCAGATTTTTTTTAAGCAGGCACTGTGGAGGCCAGACTTTTTTTTTTTTTTTTAAATGTTTTTAAAAAAGGTCTTTTGAGCCTATAATTGTTTGATATTTCAAATTTCTTATGAAATTGATTTTATTTTTATTAGCCTATGTCAGTGTGAAAAAAAAATGTAATAAAAAGAGCATGTGAAAAAATAATGGAATAAAATAAATTAGAAAAAAAGAAAAAAGCTGGATATCCTAAATACCAACACACCATGTTTTTTTCCCCTGCACATTTTCTGAATTCATTAATATCCTACAGGCTGTGTTGGAAATTCAGTCTTGGTGCAGATGTATTTGGATCACTGTTTTAGCTGCTTAGGAGGAGATGGAGGGTAATTAGTAACAGTGTGTCACTGCATCTCGCCTGTTAAGGAGCTGAAATTAGCACGTTCACCAGAGTGTTGTCTTCCCATCAATGCTGATTGAAGCCTGAGGTGAGAAAACCAATGACTACTGCAGAGTCGTTTGACCTGGGTGTGAATGCCGATCGTACGCATTCTCATTGCATTGAAAAGCCAGATGTTAGTGGGTGTTAGCAGTTTTTTTGTTCAGTGGGGATGAGGGTTATGTAGGCCTTTGTGGTGGCACTATTTAAGTATAAATTAAAGAATGTGTGTGCAGAGGGGGCAGGGCTTCAGGGCTCTGCAGAGACGAGCACATCTTCATCTAAGCAAGGACTCTGTTGTTTGCGACAGAAGAACTACATTCAAAAACAGATGAAGAACGAGCATATAGCTGCTGGAGGCAGGGGGCCTAGGGGGCCATTGCCCACACACACACACTTTACGTCCCTGTCATTGCCCTGGACCCATGGTTCTCTCTTGTTACATATAGGCCAAATCTGCATGAATGAACAAAATATATATATGAAAATATTGAATAAAGTTTATGTTTTGATTGCAAACCCCCTTTAAAAAAAGGTAATATTCCGTGGGTGTATTTTGCAGAGGAGACAAGCTCCCACCACTGCCAAGGGATTCTCCTGCAGGAAACAGCACCAGCAGGCCATTGTGCCTTAGTCATTGATTCCAGCCCCGTAGCACCCCCCTTAATCTGGCCTTGTCACTCCCAAAACACACCTGCGTGAACAGCGCGTGATCGCTATCCCGCTGATTGGCTGCAGTTTGCACTATACCGGTGTTGCTCTGGCTTTGCTGCAAAGTTGCCGTCGCTGTGTTGTCGCAATCAAAACCTGGCACTCCACATTTTGGGAAGCCTCGGAAGCCACTGCATTTCACAACAAGAAGCCTTGCGTTAACACCTGATGGGATTCTGTCGACAGAAACGTTGTCAGCGGGCTTTTATTTTGAAACTGCATCATTTGCTAGATCGTGGCATGGGACCTGTTGAGCTTGCGATATTTCTTTTAGCTAACATTTGGGGAAAAAACTGAAAATGGGCGCACTACAGTGTTGGGAACAGAGGACAAGAGAAGGACAGGAGGGTTGTGCTGCAACTTCAGGTCACATTTATGTGGATACTTAAGGAGTACTTTCGAGTTGGCCTTTTTCAGTTGTCGGACTTTGGACATTTTGGATACCTCATGCAGTCTACAAAGGATTGGATTTGTTTTTTTGCTCGACTGGATTCAAACTGACCGCCGCTCGATGTTAACGATCATTGGTAAGTTGTTTGATATTCATTATCTGTCATGACAGGCTTTTTTATGGATGTTGGCTCTCTCTTTTTTGTGTTGCTGCCTGTGTTGTAGTGTTAGCGGCAGGAGGCCTCGCGTTGCTTGTACAGTGGTTTGTTGTCTGTGGCTCCATTATGGAGGCTATATGGCCGTTTGGCTCTAACTAATGGGCCTTAAACATCACTGTGAGTTAATGTTACTCTGAATTCATTTGCCTTCAGTGTTTGGTTTCCTGCCCAGTGTTAGTTTTTTTTGTTGTTGTCCTTTTTCTCAGTTAGATCTTGAGGAAATAATTGTTAAAACCCAGGACACCAACCGTGGTTCTAAAATAGCCATCAGTAGTGGTCAGTAGTGGTCAGTAGTTGTGCTGCTTATGTATCATCTGGTCCCTGTCTTATGATAATGGTGTAATTTGCATCTCTCCCTTTACATTGTTGCCAAAAAGTGAATCACGATTTTTCTCCCAATGATCTGAGATCACGAGCCTCTCACACCATTATTACTTTTTCAACATTTAATGTACTCGTAGATGCTCAAGTTGGAAACATGTCTTATATACTTGCTGTCCAGGTAGGAAGTAGGCTAAAAACTCAAAATCCTGCGAGCCACTAGGCTAATGTGAGCCATGTAAAGGTACTTAAGCTAATACTGTGTGAAGCAAAAAAACCTAACTGTTTTGTCTGTGCACCTTGACAGTTATTATTGGGCCAAATGTTATTCTTTTGTCAAATGGTCTTGTTGTCAATCCATGTTTTATGGCCGCTGGGAGAGATTTGCTTTCAGGGCTTTAAGCCAGAAAGCCCTGATGTTTTAGGGAAAAGCAGCTTTGTCTGCAAGATTGTGTTAAACAATCAGATGATTTTGTTTCATATCGATCGCAGCCCCTGAATTGAATTGAATCAAAATCATATCATGGCACACTTTTTGATCGCCTATCTTTGTCCAAAAAATCAATACAATATCATATCTTTATGAAACTGGTAATTTACACCCCACTAGGCTTAAACTAAAAACAAAAAAAACTATCCGAAGTGAAAATATTAACTAATAATAATAGTTAAACCAGTCATACCCCACAGTAAAAGAATGAAAGACAGGCATTATCAGCACAATGCACTCCTATACAGTAAATGCCTGTTTAGTGTGGAGCTTTCAATTTTAATAACATGCTGGTTAATTTAATGAATAATGATGCCTCATTTTTTAAATGTTATATTTTGTGAGGAAAATCTGTATATGCGGTGTAACTTGTAATGTATCAGTCTTTCAGAAAAATGTAGTAGTAGACTACAATATTGTCCTCTAAAGTCAAAGTATAAACACAATCATTAAATAGTACACAGCTGAGATGCATAGTTTTTTAATGCTTTGGTGGCCTTTTGTAAGTTATTTTGCTGTACAATGAGTTAGCAGAGCATTCAATATTTTCTTATATTGAGACAACACAACAAATCCATAGTAGTTTTGGATGCAGATGTATTGCTGAGGCCCCAAAAAAACTTTTTTTTTTTTTTTTTTTTAACAGGCATTGCACAAGTTCTTTCAAATCATGATTCAAAACCCTAAAATTCCTTTAGCTTTTGCATGAGCTGGATCTGCATGGTAATGTTACAGTGTGTGTGTGTGTGTGTGTACTTGTGCTGTCTTTTGGAATTAACTGTTTTTACGGTGAAGACTTTATAAGCCTTTTCAGAAGATTTGTGCTTCTCTTTGGTCGTCCATCTTTGTGTAAACTCCCACCTGCTGGGGCTGCTGAGCACTGGGCCACAGAGAGGTTAATTTATGGTTTCCTCCTCTTGACTCTTGGATCTTGCTGTGGGATGTTGTTAAAGGATCATTTGCATTGATCACATTTGATTTGAAGAGTCTGCTGCAGACTGCTGGGACTAAGCCGTTGACATTTGTTGTTAAGATGCTGTTGACCTTAATTATGCTAAAAGACACACAGTTACATCATTTTGAAAGACGTTCATGTTTGCTTATTGTTTGAATCTCTGGCATTGATTATGCATGATTTTTTTTTTCTGGCACAAGTACAGAGATTTGGCTTCCAAATACTGAACTGAATCCAGATCAATATGTCATCCACGACAGAGGCCTATCAGTTAGGCCGAGTAACTGTATTTGAGAGGCTAGATTTTGTATTGCCTTCCCCAAATTGGCTGGAAAAAAAGATTTAAAATTGTAATATTTGATCTGAATAAAAGCCATTCTGTGACACAGTGAGCAATACAGGCACCTTACACACAATTAGAATGAACTCTCTCTGGTACCAAAATGATTGTTAAAAATATTAAAAACCCAGTGTGCTCTCTGATATGTTTTTTTTAGCACAAAGAGGGTACACTGTGGGGAATCAATATATTGGGTTCCCCCAACTAAAAACCACTACAGACAGCTAAACTAACAATCTGCACACGTTGTTTCTCAAGGGACTGTGTTCTGTGTTCTCTCTTTTTTTTTCTTGTTATCATCACCGAAACAAGTCAGTTTGTCTGCGCATCCATATTCATCATTCGCTTCTGCATGAATATTAATTCAGCCTTAAAGAAGAGTGAAGGGGGAAAAAAAAGCAAGACAATGAATGAGGGAAAGGAAAATATGACAGAGTATGTGCGATGTCGAATTCATGTCAGTTTCAAAGCCCATGTGTCTGTATTCCTGTGGCTGACTTGTACCAACATGCTAATCAGCCTCTCACTGTACCCTGTTCTGGCTAATTGTCGACAAATTATCTCAACTCCAGAATAATGTATGCACGGCCTTTCACTGGCGCATACAGACAAGCCAGTCAACTCAACTGCTTCTGTTTTCAACAAGCAGCTCAATAGCACCATTTAAATATAGACTTGCGTGCCGTGCACATTATTATGCACACTTGACTCACAGCGTCTCATTTTCCTGTTTTCCTGTTCCTTTCTTTAGCTCCTTATTTTCTCTGTTTATAGCACATTTTTCTGCTCAGTTTGTTTCTTTGTTATACTTTTTCACTGCTCCTCTCATCTCTCCCACTTTAGCTACCCCTCTTAGTGGCTCACAGTTGGCTAATGTCATTGCCTTTTTGTTTTTTTTTAAATTGAGTTTCGTTGTAAGTAAAAGCTAATATTATTATCACTTCCTGACCGACAGTTAAATTAGAAGTAGCTTAATTACACCCCGATTGTCTTCAGTGATTGAATTTCAGTTTAACCCTCTGGGAACCCACGAGAGGAAAGGCTCAGTTGGGAAATTCATTCACCCATTTAAACTGAAAACCAGAGTGTGGTGCAAAATAGTTTCTGAGTTTCTGAGAAAAAAAACAATGACACACTCATGGTTTACAAAATAATGCCCTTGTGAACAACTGCTTTATTCGCGCCTTGCACGGGGCCCAACGGGAATTGTAATTGAAGAATCCTAGCAAGAGTCAAAGCAACCTACCATGACTCTTTTGGTCTCTAATTCCAAATGACGTGACTGAATGCAATCTGAATGTTAAGCATTCCCTGTGGGACAGCGTTGGGAATTTTTCATAGAATCATTACACGAGAAGGGACTGCTTCTGCAAAAGTCAAGATAAATGAAGCATACATTTCTTCTATGACTCATGACTGTTAAGCTTGTGTTTTTGATTTTGAAATTAAATGATGAATTCTGAAATTTAAAAGACGGTGGCATTTCCTGTGAACAACAGCACTTCCATGCCTTCTTTCCACCACCTGACGCAGGTGCACGCCGTAGTTAAGCTATAACATAAGGAGATTTCTAAAAAATGTATCTTTTAGTTAAGCCATTCATTCGGAACCAATTATTATTTACAATGGCAGACACATTACTTAATCATGAGTCAATAAATGATCACTTGTGCTCATAGTGAAATGTCATAACTTTTCTCCTCTTATCTCCATTGCTGCAAGAATCTCTAGTGCAGGTGCAAACGGTCAATCCAGAATATAATGGTCAGCAGGAAAAAACTGAAAATTTATGACCTCATCAATTATTCATTCACATTTCTGTGATAGTGTGTCACTCTGTATTTATTACACTGTGTGTGCACATGTCTGTATGCATGAGGTAGAAGATAAAACAAGGATAGAAGACAGCCATAACAACGAACAGATTACAAGTAAAGACGGGAAGGACAGGACCGTACACATGTACGATATGCGTCTGTTTCACCGATTCTTTCTGTGTTTGAAGGGACCAGAGAATGTCACACGGTTCTCTCTGTTAGTTTTTGTTTTCAGAGTCAGAGGAGGTGTGTTTTTACATATGAACTTGAGGACAGGTTTGCAGCACCATAAGCCAGCCTATGTCTACTTGACCAAATTTGGGTCAAGACCCATAGTTTTTTTTGGACCTGTATGTGTGTGTGTGTGTGTCCGTGTGTCCATGTGTTTGTTCATTTTTTTAAGTGTGTGCCATCTGGTGAATGAGCCGAGCCTGCCAGGGTTTACTAAGCTAAAATACACTGCCCCTCAGCTGCCTCACACATTTGCACATGCAAACATGACTTATTTGGGAGGGCATTCCTGTAGTTTACAAGTCTTTTACTTGAGCCAAAATGTATTACACTTTTTATGCCAGCAAAGGCTAGAGGCATTTTTTTCCCCCCCGGGTTGTTTGTCCCCTGTCCCATTCTTGTGAATGTTATATCTCAGGAGTGCCACAAGGGAGGTTCTCAAATTTGGCACAAACACTCCACTTTGACACAAAAATGAACTGCTTAAATTTTAGTGGTCAAAGGTTGCTGTGATCTCACAAAACACATTTTTTGCCATAGGTCAAGAACTCAAGAAAATCAAACAGAGATTTTTGTAGTGACAACATCAATTAATAAAGGATGTGACATCAATAGATTATATATGCACTATCTCTCTAGGAGGTTATGCCTCCTATCTTTATACAATTATGTCAAAAGCGTAAACATAAAGCAAAAGCGTTTAAATGCTAAATATGACAAAATTTCATACAAATGTCTAATAGGATATAATTATGAATTAGTTACAGTTTATATCCAAAAGGTCAAAGGTCAACACCACTGTGACATCATAATGTTTTGCAAACAATTTTCTGGCCATTATTCAGCATCATAACTCAGGAGCAGAGGGGGAGACATTTGGGCAGTCGGTGACAATAATCTTTGGTCCCTACCTTGAAACTGTGCTGACTGTAAAGATCTTCTGTGCTGCTGGGGAGAAAGATGTGTGTGAAGCATCCATGTTTTAGAATTTGCAGCTTCTTTGCATTAACATTACTGTTTGAAGCATTGTCTACTGTTTTGGCTACAACTACAAGCAAACTTTTTTTTTAAAATTTGTGTGTTTGTCCGTGAAAGCGTTGCAGGCAAAGATATCAATGAGTTTTTTTTCATCTGCAGTTTGTGACTTGTGGAGTGGCTGACTGACTGTCGATCTGTTCAGAGCTGATCAGATTAGATCGATGGATGAGAGGAGCAGCTGCTGCAATTGAATGCAGACTTTTAGACTGAGCAGAATGATCGCTGAAGTTTCATTTTCAACACGCCTGATGTTCTGCTGCTCCATCTGTGCTCAGAGTACACTTTGCTCACCATAAGTATGTTTTAACAGCGCTTCTAACAGCCGAGCCTCAAAAATCTATTTGTGGTGGCAGATGTTTTAATTGTGCCGCCACAAATAAATGAATGTGTGGAAAACCCTGGCCCGGGCTTCTGAATGCAAAATGAATAAGACACATTTAATTACATAAAATGTAGGTTTATACTCGTGTTGGCAGTGTAACGGGTCCTTTCCATGTAGTGCTCCTTGATGGAAGCTTTTGCTTTATCACCATATCACAATACTTGTTATCATCAGATTCATAACAGAATGGTGCTACTGTACCTAATAAATATCCCATGATGGGTGCTCTTGGCTCAGATTTATGCCCTTAATAACTCCATTTGGCATAACGCTGACACCTGCTCTGCCAGACATAATGGAACTAAATATTTCAATCAGTGCCAAAGCACGAACAACTCTTTCTCTTCCCCTTGTTTCATCTTTGACTTTTCTACAGTGCTGCTAACAGCTCCTCTCCTCATGCCCTTTACTAAACTTAAGCATCAGTATCTTTTCCCTCTGAGTGTCTCTTTCTCTTGCCCTCCTATTTTAAAGTGGGAATCATCTGGCAGATCTCTTTTAGGTATTAGTTTATGGGCCATGACATGAGCTATGAATGAGAAACAACGAGAAAGACCTGAGAACATTAATCATGGAGCAACATATGGTAATAGACGGTTATCAATTCCCTCACACTCTGTGATTAAGGGAGGGAGAGAAGGAGGTGAGGAGGAAGGGAAACAAGTGAAGTAGTGAGAGTGTGGAGAGAGGCAAGAAATGAAAGGCAAGAGATGGACTAAAATAAAAGAAGGAACATAAAGTAAGGGGAAATAAGCAGCAGAAATAAGGATGGATGGAGGGAGGAGGGTGGGATTGAGGGGACTGGACAAAAGAAAGAAGGACTTAAAGAAAACAGGTGAAAGCAAACTTAAACACTCAAAAAGTGATCTATACTACCCAGTTACTTAATTTGTGGTATTTTTTCAACCTCTTTTCACCAAGATACATCTCTAAGCAGGGAGCATATGGCTAAAATGAAACCAGGGCAAGTCCAAGGTATGATCCATGGCTGGCAAGACTCAAAGTCCCCAAATGATATCAAAACAAAAATACTGCTATTGTGGCTCTGTGTTGGGAACAGTCATGTTTGCTTTGTTTATGGATCAGTTGCTCTGGAATTATTGTCAAGGACATAGGTTTTGTTTCAACATTTGGGGGACACTTGAAACTTGATTTTTATGTACTTATTTTTGCATTGATATCATCACTTTATGGTGTAAATGTCTTTAATTTTCTCAAAGTAAAAGTCTGCAACTTTCACATTTGTATGGGGGGGTCCAATATTTTAAATTTAATATTAAATATTGATATTAAATATTTGAAATACACCCCCCCAACACACACACACACACACACACACACACACACACACACACACACCCTAAAATCTACACCCATGTTTATTTCTCTTCTTTTTATGTCTAACTGGCTACAAGGAAGATAACAAATCTGTCAACACATAAATAAATCAGCTGAGTTAAACTTTGTGTCTGCCAAAACATCCAAAAGTGTGTTTGAGATGAACCAGTCTTGTCTGGACAGCTCTCATAAATAACAGATGTGGATGGACACAAAACCTCAGTGTGCTTGTACACTGAATCATCCCTGTGGATGTGTCTATGCATTTTTTGATTGCCAGGCTTTGTCATTTGTAGATTTTCCAGTACGTGGTATTTGGTACCTATTTGACTCTGTAATCACTTTATTAGGTCTCTCAAGGGCCTTTACTTTTTGTCTACTTCAGTGTAATATCTGATGGTAAGAAATTGAGTTTAAATGTTTTATTTGTAGTTTGCACATTTAGCTGTTCCTCTGAAGTAATATATTGACATATGTTTGGCTTTAGAGTGGATTTAGTGATTTAAAAAAAAGTGACATGTAAATGTTCACATTTTCACTCGGAGTGAATAAGGATATACAAGTTACAGGTGTGTATCTTTCCTTTCACTTTGAAAGACATTGAGGTAGGCTTACTAACTTACCAGCATCACAGTTCCTGTTAATTTGCATCAAAAATATTTGTGTCAGCTCATTAGAAATGGCTAAACACTGATTTGTAAACAAGATAAGAGGGTAACCTGACTTTACATCCCACTGCATCCCTGCTTGTGTAGCCGGATGCCTCCTGACTGCCTCCTCCTGAGCGTTTTGGTGGAGATTTATAGATGATCCACCCTGCTCTCATCACCATGCGGCTGAATTATCTCATCGGTCGCATTAATCCGCCGATTACATTTGATTTAATTTTCATAATAATTAAAGTGAACCATCACTAAAATTAAAAGCATTTGGGAGGTGTGTGTGTGTGTGTGTGTGTGTGTGTGTGTGTGTGTGTGTGTGTGTGTGTGTGTGTGTGTGTGTGTGTGTGTGTGTGTGTGTGTGTGTGTGTGTGTGTGTGTGTGTGTGTGAGTGAGCTTGTGGGGGGATGGAGGCCGCGTGCGCTCATAGATGAAAGGGCTGCTGTTGTGGTATTTGCGCAGCCAGACACTCTTCTCTCGCTCTCTTCTCCTCTATTTTTCTCTCTGTGTCTCTCACCCCCCTCTCTCCACCTGCTCCAGGAATCCAGATGAAGTGATTAGATTGATAGGTGCAAAAGGGAAAGAAGGAAGGGGAGGAGTGGACAAAAATGATTAAATTAGCATATCACAAACGCCTCACACACTGCCACCCCTGGAAAACAAAATCCCAGGCCACCTAAGGCCTGCCGCAGTGCTGAAGAGCCTGGGACCTGTGAGTGTGTTTGAAACCCCACACGGCAGGATTAAAAAACCTAAAGCCTGAGCTGGAGACAAAGTAAGAGCAAAGCCTCCTGGTGCTGGGAGACGGCGTGTGATATCTGCATTAGGTGGCAGCAAAGATACAGTTCTCCGCTTCCTACAGTGTCTGTCTCTGTGTAGAGCGTATGTGTGTGTGTGTGTGTGTGTGTGTGTGTGTGTGTGTGTGTGTGTCAAAGCGTGGCAGGGAGAAACACAGAGAGAGGCTTAATCTAATCATATGTACCTCAGTTAGGATATAGAAACAGTAAAAAAAAAAAGTTTAATAATAAATAATAGGAAACATAGATCGATGCATCCTTTAGACTAGAGTTTTCATCATTTCTTTTTCACAAAAAATCTGATTCAATTTTTTTTGGGACAAAATGTCATTGTTAATGCCTACTCTGTTACTAGATTTTCATTGAAAAATACACAGATATCTAAACAGAATTCTGCTTTTTCTTCACATGGATGTTTTGTCGCCTTGTACCTAAAGTTGTGTTTTTTGCTACAAAAGGACACTGTTAAGACCCTTTTCAAAGCTGGATAATGAGCTCAATTCATAGTTTATTTAGTGTTTAAACTCTGCATATATATGGTACTTTATACCAATACTTCCTTAGCCTTTGTATGTTAAATTTTCTTACAAAATAAAACAATATATTTACAGATGCGTCCGTGTAAAAGCAGGGAACCTTAACACACTTCAACACAAAGCATTTTACTGGTAACGACCACACCATCAAGAGATTTGTTAAACAGTTTTAAAACAGTTTTATTAAAGAAAAACATGATTGATGTGTGAGGCTTGGACTGCTTGTAGCTCACTCGATTTGCCGAATGAGTGGTGGGCCAAGCTTAGGCAGGTAATCCGCCATAATACCTGGACACGGCTAACCCCCCCCAAAAAAGTTGGCAGTTAATTTAGACTTGGTTGAGTGGATGTGAGATCTTTAAGCTCTGAGTGAATATAGTGTTGATACACTTAGGAGCACCAGCTGCCCATTATTTGTATTAAGTTTTCTTGGATGCCACTACAGGAGTCCAACCCTGAATTAGTGTCTGGAGTTGTGGATGGGAGAAAGGCCAGACAAGGCGAGAACATGGCGTAAGTGCTGATGGAACCCAGAACTGAACAGCCACTTGTTGGTGCTGGCATCCCGATGTCGTGTTCTCCCGACTAAGAGTGAGTTGCTGCAATTGTTGGAAGTGGGTGACAGGGGGCGCTGGCATCTTGGCACCACATGCCCCAGCTAGGCTGGTTGATGTGACTGTTGGAGCTGGGTAGTCAGGAGCATTGGCATCCCAGTGTCAAATACCCTGGCTGAAGCCAGCTGAAGTGCTGACATCCTTGTGTCAATCCTGGATGATGTAGGTTGATGTAGGTCCTGGATCCAACAGAGTCTGGAGCACATTCTAGGACGTGACTGCTGACATTACTGACAGTTCAATGACTTCACGGAGTCTGTGGTGGATTCATTTGTAAAACAAGAGAAGCAACTGTGCCCAAAACTACAGTAAAAAAAATCACTATCTGAAAAGCTTTATCTCAGTTCCTTTATCTTTTCAACTTTTTTAGTGAGAGTGGCTAGAGTTCAGTCAGGAGTTTTTGGATGAAGACTGGCTGTCGGGGACCATGATATTGTAACTAGCTAACAAAGCAAAGCTCAGTGTGTTTGAGGCTGAAGTAGTGGCGCTGGTGGGAAGCTTGAGTTAATCTCTGGAGCAGTGGAGTTGGAGGACTGCGGTGAAAGCAGTGGACTGTCCTCGCATTACATTGTCCTTTCTTTGTGATGAAGGAGGTGGGTCTCTTCCTGGACAGCTTTGGAAAGCAAGTTCTCAACTGCGAAGAAGGCCGAGAGGTTTTAGGCTTCTGTTGCTGTGTCTGCTGACATGTGCTGATGGAAACTGTAGATGTGGTCGTCGTGATTTCATCCTAATAGTTGATCCAGTGGAGATAAGGAGACGATGTAGTCGAGTGAGGTGAGAGGATAGACGATGTTGCTGTTGGGTGAAGTAATGTCACTTTACTGTTCTGAGTGTAGTTGAGGTGATGTTTTGTGTGATTTTATTGTATTTATTAAATTGTAGCCACAAAAAAAGTTCATCCTCTAAATTTAAATATATGGAACAACTTGGCTGTATATCATCTGATTAGCGATGGAAATCTGTCAGCTCCATTATTGTTTTCCACCAACAAGATTGCCGAACACTGTTCCCAGAACAAAACCATGGGGCCCCACAAGTTCTGCTGTTGTTAGCGGAGAGTATCTAAAGTGTTCTCTTGTTCAGAGTCGCAGAGGCCTGTCGGCCTATCCCAGCATACTGCCAGTTTTAACCATGTTCTGATTTTCTTTTTCTTTCTTTTACCTCTCTAGCCTCTCAAGAGGTCTCTTATTTCTGCAGTTGGATGCATTATTAGATTGAGTAACAGCCATGCTTGGGCTTAAGGTGCTTGTTTGGTAACAATACAAACACTATGCCGACTACTGACTTATTGTCATTATTTATACTTTCCCAGTTTGATTACCCCACCACATCTCTAATGTTTGTTCCTACTAGTTGCTTACCACCCTCTGATGTATAGCCTTCCCAGGCAGATGAGAAAGAAAGTAAGGCATTAGGAACAGAAACAACTTATAAATTATTTAAAAATTACAGACAGGACGCTGTGCTTGAGCCCACCACTTGGTAAGGACGTGGTGTATCGAGTGTGAGTCGTGGAAACTTGAGTGGTGCACTGCAGAAATGGCATTTCTCTGACAAGTCGGAAAATTTGCCAATTCTGCATCCAATCCAATAATTGCAGCCAGAATCCCACCGACAGGGCGAGAGAAAACCCTGCGCACAATGAGCTAATGAAATCAAACATGCAGTGCGGTTTTGCATGTTAATGCTGGCAGCGGGTGTCGATAGCGTTTAAAGATGTCAGCAGGTGGATAGCGAGATGGATGGCCCTCTGCCTGCCTTTCACTTCCCACCCCAAGGAAGTTAAACAGCATCTGCCTTAAATAGAAAACTTCAATATCTATTTAGAGAGAGGGAGGGAGGACTGCAAGGGAATGATAGAAAGGGGGAATGGATGAGAGGGAGAGAGCTAGAGAAAGAGAGAGAGGGAGAAAAGAAAGAATTGAAACAAGGCAATAAGTCCCTGACCTCAAGTGCACATTGCGACACATTGACGCCGTTGTCATTTGTTAATCAATAGAAGTGCTATGCAGGCTATACATTTAATGGCATGAGATTGGCAAACCTGTAACAAAATTAAGGGAAGACTAAGACCACAGCCTGTTTTTCTGTTCAGTCAATTTACAACCTCAATGACTTCAACAGTGCCGAGGGAAACATGACTTTGAGTGTCACATCTCTGCCACATTGAAACCTCGTAACTTTTGTTTCGCTGAATTTAAACCTCCTTCATATACTGAGTAAAATTCAAATGTAAGACTGAAGGAATCAAGTTGGTGCTACAGCAAATGACAACTGGAACAGATTAGAACAGCATTAGAGTAGATCTCAAAACATGAGGACACACTATGACAAGTTTCTGTTCATGCTGATTTCCTTGAGACAATTCTCAGTATTCTCAAGCATTAAAAACATATGTAGTAATTGCTGTTTTTCATAGCACGCAAAGCTTAAAGCTTATCGTTTTCAACCTGATCTTACAACTAATTTTTAATAGAATTTTTTGTGGTTATTGTAAAGTTATGTTCAGTGTGAGAAAAATGTCTCTTCGAAACTATGTGTGTGTGTTTCTGTGTGTGTTTGTGTGTGTTTCATTGTGTAACCTTCCCTCATTATGCTCCATCTTCATTAATAACAGCTATGCCTTTTAATTTCTTTTGCAGGGACTAAATTAAATGTGTCATCCTTTAAAATAGATAGTGTAGGTCTCACATGCCTCCCCCTACTCTCTGTATACTCACTCTCTCTGTCTGTTTCTATCATGCACACACAGACATAGAGGCGCTTTGGGATAATTTACAGGATAAATAAAGCATTGCTCCAATTAGTCTTAAGTCAAATAAATTAGTCATAAATTCAATCAGGTTGATTTTATGGGGCTGAGATTCATGATGTTTGTTGCTGCAGAAATATATTCTCCAGGCTACAACAATATATTGATGCAACATTATTACATGTACCAGGGAGTAAAGATAATTCGACGCATGGTAATCACTGTTGGGTGAGCGTATCCAGGCAAACCCAGGAATTTATTTCCCAGAACACTTAGTCCAACAAAAAGCGTTGCGTTAACATCTTTTTTTAAATGTCCTGTCCCTTACATGGGATATAAAAGGACGGACAGTGAGCTGGGGTTGAAAGTCAGATTCAGGTTTTTATAGTTTTTATAGTCAAAAGTTAAGAAGCTTTACAATAATTTGATATTCTAATTATATTTTGGTCTAATTCATTAGTCCTTTACCCAAAAGCCTGCATTACAGTGTGACCTAGTTGTAAGAGACTGCTCCATAACCACAGGCTCATGGGACATCTTTGATTTGTGGTGATTCGTTCTCGCTAAAGGCAACTCGGCAAACATGCATCCTGTGAAAGACAACAAATCCCTACCTGAAAAAAGCTGTATACCCAAAGTATAAGCGTGACAATTATGGATTAAAATTAAAAAGAAAAAAACAAAACCTAAACTATATGCCGTGTCATATCAAGAAGCAAAAGTCTCATAACAAATTACCTTACATAAAATGGGAAGCCCAAAGTGACTTATATTTTCACCCTTGAGAGCCATTTAGCCTGAGAACCTTTTTTATATGTGGACAAGAGCGACTTCAGTTTCACCATTTTTTTAAATGATAAACTCATTAAAGAGACACACATACACTCCAGGTAGAAAGACAGTACACCACGAGAAAACAGTTTAGTTTGCTGCATAACAATACATTAAAATGTGTGTTTGTAGAGGTGAGGTATAATTGATGTGTGTGTGTTGAGTGCATACTGAAGTGTCACCCTGGGGCCAGATAGAGGGCCAGAAGCACTTGGGGAGGAATGAACAAACGTCTGTGTTCACACTGATCTCCCTGCTCCTCTCATCTGTGTGCGTTTGTTTTACAGCACCGGTGTCTTCTGTACCTGAGCTGGTGTCAGCTCGCGACTTTTTCCTCCCGCTGCTCTTTATTCCTTCACTCTGTGTTGTTGCATTTATCTCTCTCTGAGAGCATGGCAGGGCGCGATCACTTTGTCCTCTTGTTCATCGCTGTTTCTGTCCTCTGTCTGTTTCTTTGCACTGTGCTCTTTTCTCTGACTCCCTCTCTCCTCCTATTGTTGGCTGTTTTTCTCCTTCTTCTCCCTCCTTTCTCCCTCACCCTCTTGCTCTTCGCTCCTGTTCTGTTCCCTCTGTGCTCGTTCTGTCTCATGGGCCCTGACCTGCCTTTGTGACCCCACAGAGCCGCGGTGACTTTGGTACACAGTACAGCCTAGTTGGTAGAAGTCAGTGCAGCGGCTACAGATATGAGCTGCAAACTTTTTCCCTCTAGTCAGCATAAAAGTATGTGTGTGTGAATAGATCCTGTTGCATGCAAGTCCTCCATCTCTCTCCGTGTGTGTGTGTAGGTGTGTGTGTACGTGGTGGATCCTGTTGCATGGTAGTCCTCTATCAGTGTCTGCCTCCTGATCTGATTGATTGTTCTGGGTAAATTAGGACTGGGCGCTGGTGATGGGGACAGGAGTGAGTTACACCCTTCACCCCTGTCCTTGCCCTCCACCCTCTTTCCCTTCTCCTCCTCTGTGTCCCTGCTTTTATCATCTTCTTCCATGTCCTCGTTCTCTCCCTCACCTGTTCTGTCTCCTGCATTTTCTGTTGCTCATCTCTTCCGTTTCCTTTACTCGTCACAATTCTCTTTTTTTTTTGCGTTGTAATTCTTACATCCAATGTTATGACATTTCTCATACCCCTTTGAGGATATAATGCACAGACGAGTCCGACTCGTATCATTCAGTACAATCACAATGCATGCTCTTTATATTGCAATTTTGTTTTTTGCCAGAGAAGATGTACTTAAAATGGTATAATGAAAAGATGCTGGATTTTGATAAAGGATAAGAAAAATTATAAGTTTCTTTGGTACAGTACCTTTCTTCACCTTTGTCTATGATAAAATGTAGCATATCTCTCTATTGTAATAAAATTGAAACATTAATTACTCCTTCTACTGATGTGAACGTGCATCATGGACATCTGTATTCATTATCCAGAGAGGAATACCCGAGAAATGGCTTCATCAATAGACTACTGAATTCTGACATGTTCCTCTTTAAAGATTATTTTTCGTGCATTTTTGCCTGTATTGAAAGGACAGCAAGACAGACAGGAAATATAGGAGAGAGAGGAGGTATCGAACCCAGGTCGCCACAAAGGACTCGGCCTATATGGGTAGCACACTTTACGTAGTGAGCTAGAGCAATCTGACCAACTGATCCAGCCACAGGGTCCATATTTCTCCTTTGCCTTTAGTTAAAGGTCCACACTTTTGATAAATTGCCAGATATTCAGTTTTATTGCATAAAATGTAAACAGAACACTGGCTTAAATATAAAGAAATAACATGTATTGCAAAAGTAAACAGAAATAGCTTTCAGGAAATTCACTGTATTTCAAAATATAATGTGTTTTTGCTGTTCATTCAGAATGGACTCGCGGCCCACCACTTAAGAACCGCTGAGTGAGAGGTCACCCCGACATGTTCTTCTTTGATTTGTGAAAGGCTTAAAATATTTGAAAAACTTTTCATGATGTCTGGTGTTTTTTTTTTTTTTTTTTTAATCTATGAATATGTTCATTTAGTTCACTGAAAGTTTTATTCTAAGTCTAGGTTTCTAGTTTCATGGGACACTTATTTAAGTTTAATCCTGTACCACAAATGGCTCAAAAGTAGTTGTAATGTCACAGAATGCTGCTGGTACATCTACGTCTGAAACTCAAATTAAAGTTGAGCGCAGAGGAAGTTTTCACCTCCAGCAGATTAATGTGAAAACAGCCATAGTATCAGACTCTGCACATGGTGTTTTTCAGCACAGTGACACTGGAGCATCACAGTGTAGGGTCAAGGAGGAAAGACACATATTTTAATGGTGGGGAATTACTGAATCAAAATTAAGCACACATTCTGGGACCATGTCTGAAGAAAACTCCATTGTGGTGGTCTCTTTAACTAAAGCTAGCCTGATTGATCCCATGTGTGATAAGCCACTGCTGATGTGGTGCATTTCCATAGCGAATCAATTGCTTCTTCTTTATCAATGCATTAGCATGGCTTTTCTTTGGCCCTAAAGGGCTGCACACTTCTGGATAAATGAGAAGAGAAAAGAGAAATGAGACTCATGACTCCCTCAGTCAGGAGTGGGATTAACATTTCCTTCATTTGGAAACAGGAGAACGAACAGCGCGTTTGTGACTATTATGGGATTGTTTTATCAACTTTGCATGATATGACAGAAAGGCCACACTCCTGATTTTATTTTTGAAAAGACAGAGCATTGATACAGTAATATTTAGCTGCAGGACTTAATTGCAAAACATGTAAGTAATTAATAGCCACGGCATGGCCACTTAGTGGATCTCTTTCTTTCTTTCTTTCTTTATTTACTCTATTTTTATTTTTATAATTAAAAAAAAAGTGAAAACTATTTTAATAATGCGGTAGCATTAAAGTATCAAATCATCGGATTCACTTTTGCACATCAGTAATTACTTACTTACTTACTCCTCTTCATCCCCTGTGGGACACAAGGCTTCAATGAGCTCTTTTTCATTGCATTCGTTCCTTAGCTGCATGTTGCTCCTGGCCCCATGACAGGTTCATCTTTTCCAGCTCATGTGTCACAGTTCTGACCACACAGTTTCAGTAATAATATGTGTATGTTATTATCATTAAAAACATGAGGAGTAACAACATAAACACAAGTACGACCTGCAGTAATGACATAGACTCAACATACAAAAAAAAAAAACAAAAGTTGCTGAAAAAAACAACAAAAAAAACAATGATTAGACTCATTCAAAAGTAATTCCTCTCAATCATCACTTATGACCCATTGGTGTGTGTGGTAATGTATTTATCTGCAGAGACTCTGCCCTCTGCCTGTATTTTCTTTTTATTTTGCTGTGGTCGGGGCGATGCTGGGCACAGTGCTCAGGTGACTGCTGCAAATACAGCGAGTGAAAGTGACTAACTGATAATTTGCTCTGAGTCGTATACCTTTAACCTGTTGTATGTTGTATGTTGTATAGAGAGAGAGGGATTAGGAAGAAGAGACTGCCAGATTATAGATGGTGTGCAATACCACCTACCAGTAATTCTGGGATGTATTTGAAAGTTACATATTCTCAGATTGTTTTAATGTTTTATGGTGTGGCACGTGTTACCTCTCCTCTCCTCTCCTCTCCTCTCCTCTCCTGGTGACTCTTAAACTGCTGAATTGGTAACATTGTCAAATAAGCAGCTAGCAAATGTAGTTGGGAAACTGGACCCCCCCCCCCTTCCCATAAATAGATATTTGTTTCTGCTCTCTGTGTTTGTTTGTGTTGCCTCTTTCTGGATCTGGCCTGCAGGGACCATTTTTCAGAAAAGACAGCAAAGCTTTTGGGAATATGTAGACTTCCTCTTTTCTATCCTCCCCTCTACTTCTCCCCTCTCATCTTGTTAAGACTTTCTCAGTTTTACTATATTATATCCTCTGATGTACTGTTCAAGCTGCCAACCCACATTTCGTTAAACTCATTTTTAATAGTGATGCACGATAATGATTGGTGAGTACAGATTAATTTAACATCATAGCTCTGACCTAACCAAATATAACTGACATCACACAACACGACAAAAACGAGAACAGTTCTGACTCAAAATGCACATTTTGTTTTCAAATGAGATGCTCTGACAATCTGTCAAATCAGAGTAACTGTAAATTGTATCACTCAATAAAAATATAAAAGCTTTTATACAACCAAAAGCCTACAGCTGCTTAGTCTGTAGATAAAACACTGACAAATACAGATACACAGTAGACTGCTGTGACTTCCAAAATACTTTTTTGAATATAAAAACAACGGATACATCAAGATAAAGAACAGGTCTTCAGCTTTCACACACAAAAAAACATTTAATTCTAGCTTCTTCCATTTCTTTTTTATCAACATCTGAATTTGTGCATTTTCATAAAAAAAACCAAAAAAAAAACCATTTTGGACAAAAAGCTGGGAAAAATGCATTTTTGTTAAAGAAAGTCATTTTCAAGAGCAAAATCAATTTCATTTTTTCGCTATTATTTTCTTATGTCAACTTGAATTGTACAAAAATAATGCCAAAAATAATATTCTGTTTGAGTTATAGTGCAACTATAGAGTGGAAAATTCCCCAAAATGTCAGGAAGCAGCACAGCTACAGAACAGTCCCTAAGTAACGACTTCGTTGTGATCTCTGAATATTTACATGTTGTTCTACTTGTTTGGAGTTGGAAGGAATCAAACATCAGATATCAGTTTATTCTTTTAATATAACCGGGATGGAAACTCACTACACCTGAATTCACACCGCCAGCAGCGTGTCCTCTCTACACCAATGTTTAGGGTTTGCTGAGAGCAGCGAGCAATGTAATAAATGACAGTATATTTCCTCCTTGTTCCTTGATGACCTAAATAAGTTGCTAAATGTTTGTCCTGTTGCGTTTTTTTAAAACAACGCCACTGAGAGGGTCCAAAAAGCCGCCAAATAGCGATAAAGCCGGCACATTAGTAGACATCTCCTCCCATCACCCTGGGACCTCAGATCGTCTTGACGCAGCAGTGTGATGTCACACGCAGCATAATGAAGCGTGTCAATCAAAGCAATTTATGCTTGTTATTATCGGTTCTATTTATGGGCTAAAAATGTCATAATTGGAATTATCGGTATGATGTCATAAGTCCATTATTGGGCCGATCATTATCGTGCATCCCTATTTTTTAAATTAATAGACACTACAATATAAACACAAATTTTATGTCGTACCTTTTTCCAGTTTCTCCCTCACCTTCCTAAATTATTCTTTGTTTTCATCCATATGTCTCTTTTTTGCCAGGCTCAAACATATGTGATGCTTCCACAGCTTTCCGCTGCTGCTGCGTTACTGTAAGCCTGTTTGTTTTTCCTGCAGTAGGACTCTGGCTGACTGTCGGCAGAGCGCTGGTGTCCTGGAGTGGCACATCAGTTTGGTCAGTTTGCCCAGAGCTCCTTCCTCTCCTCTTTCTCCCTCCCTTCCTCTTTTTCTCGCTTCCTCATTCTCATACTACCCGGCACTCTGATGAAAAAAAGAGAGAAGCCCTGCTTCATGGCTTAGAGAATGAGCTCTGCCTCTCAGCTGCAGTCCGAGAGAAGAGTGGAGAGAGGGGAAAAGGGAGGAATCAAGAGGAGAGGAGAAAAGGCAGCGACACACTTGCATCTGTTGTAGCAGCGTCCTGCAAGCGAGAAGCAAATGAGAGAGTGGGAGAGAGGCAGAGAGAGTATGCCAGAGTAAGAGGAGAGAGAGAAAGAGAGGAGATGTCAGACAGCCGTGTCCTTGAGAACTGCACCACAACTCTTTGAAGAGAGCCGGGAGACGGTGTGAGTAACGTGCATCTCAGCGGGACATGAGTGTTTTCTGTGCGAGTGTTGCACGGTTGTACATGTGCGGTACTGTTTGTTTGTGTGTGTGTGTGTGTGTGTGTGTGTGTTTGTGTGTGTGTGTGTGTGTGTGTGTGTGTGTGTAACCTGCTGCTTGCACGCTGACCTGCCAAGCTTACAGTGAAGGGGGTTTGGCTGCCGATCTTCTCTGCTATTGTCTGCCTGCCTAAGTGTTGCTGACAGGGGATTATGGCAAATACAAAACGCCGTATGGACCAAAGAAACACAGTGCCAAACTTCATAGACACACGCATGCATGCATGAAGCTCCATGTTGAGAGCTCTGTTTGACTGTACTCGCTTTTGTGTGTATGTGTGTGTGTGTGTCTATTCTAGTACATAGATGCATTTGGTTTAGTTGTCTGAAATCTGTAAATTTTAATAATTAAGTAAGTAGTTATTTTTGACAGGCAATAATAATGTCAGAGTCTCTTTTCTACACTAGTGCATCATGCCGCAGCACTGAAACCACCTGTAACTGTGCAGGGAAAGTTTACAATGAGTCCTTAGTAGATCTGCTCGACAACCTCTGACCTAATACAACTGAAATCTGTACTATGGTATGAGAATTATTTTATGAAAAGAAAGTTAAATACAGTGTGACTTTATAAACTGATAAGCAACCTGCAAAATTAAACATGTACTTATTATTTTACCTTCTGGTTTAAAGACAAAAAAAATGGTGTTGACCTGCCAAACTCATTTGAATTCAGCATGATGTGAGCTTGTGGGTTTGGGGGATGTATGATCAAACCCTGTGAGGTCTCGGGTTCAAAGCCAAGCGGTGTGACCCATTGAACTATTTGTAACTAATCATAGGCCACAAGCCACACAGCATGCCATGAAGCCCAGTTGAGTTACACTCATCAAAATATAATGAGAGTCAACATGTCACTCATGTTTCCGAAGTCGTTCTCGAGATGAACGCCATAGCTGGAGACGTGTGCCATTTTATCGCGTTAAGTTGACATCATGAGGTTGGCAGGCAGGTAAAATACTTTTCTCCTCTCACATTCACGTCCAAATGCAAGCAGTGGAAAAGGCATTTAATATTCTAGGTAGGATCACACCCTAATCTAAAAATGCCCTGGTTGCATCATGTCTTATGAAGCAATGTGGATATCACATGTCCAGTATCATCTACTGTGTTTGATCATTTGTCGGGAGACAAGTATGGCAAAGATATATTTAGATTATTAAATTATAGCATACTAAGTGCATAGATAGCATACCGAAGGATGTATATCATTTCTCTTTCTTGTAGCACCAGTTATAAAAGGCATATCATGGGATTCGTGTTTCAAATCAACATCAGTGTAGTATCGTAAATTATATTGATTATTTTAGCTTGTTGTACCTTTAAAGGAAACCCCTGTAGGAATATATATATATATATATATATATATATATATATATATATATATATATATATATATACGTGTGTGTGTATGTATGCTTTCCAGCATTTATGAGCTGTTGTTGTTTGTCAGCATAAATTATTAATTTAGTGCCATTTTTTTTCTTTCTGTGTTGTCATTAGATCTCAGAGCTTCACCAGTTTAATACTTCAGCAAGTTGTATATTATGTAATATATTGCACAGTATATATAATATCAATTCCCTTTTAAAGGCCTGTATATAAAACACTGAATTGTCACTCTTTATGCTCTCTTATGTTTTCCATTTTCTCAAACCGCAATAGTGGAGCAAGATTCTATACATTACTTTCTGTAGTACAATTTCAGTAGCAATGTCAAATAATGATTGTTACATAACATGGTAGTTTTGAAATATCTCCACGGAGACATCTAAATTCTACATTTAATTTTAACAAACTTTTTCCGTGGCAAAATACGAGAAAATGAGTGAAAAGGGTACTTTGGTTCCTGAAAGGCTCTATCTCTCCTCCACGAGTCTTCACATATAAATGCAATGTAATTCAGGTTACACAGTTACAGGTTATTGGCAAGACATTCATTCAACAATCTATTCTGCGAATGACAAATTTTTAAATATATGTTTAGAGTAAATAAAATAGTGTTTCTTGTATTTATTATTTTGTATTGTATAACAGGACATGGTTAAAAATATGTGCTTTTCCAGCATGATTCATATCATAACTAATGCTCTCAGCATCAATGAACTGAGAGGAGTAACAGGCAGTGTTGATGTTGTCCACAGTATGTATATTTAGACTGTAGAATCTGTCCCCAGGGTGAGCATGTAAGTGTGCAGTATGTAGGGAGATTGTGAGCATGGTGTGCAAATGTTCGGGTGTGTGTGTGTGCACAACGTGTTTGTGTGTGGCGCAATGTGTTTTAGGCTGTTCCAGCCAGCCAATTGAGGTCAGCCGCTCAATAATTAAAGCGTGTCACTGGTTAGTGCACAAGCTGGGTCGACCAATCAGAGAGACTGATGTCAGATCTGAGTGAACTAGAGTCAGAGCAACTACTGTTAAAAGAAAGAGAGAATGGGAGGATAAGGAGAGACAGAGCCTGGGACTTAGCGTAAGAAGATGAAGTTTAAAGACTGATAGCGCCATGTTATCAATTCATACGAAGTGTTCAGATCTGCACTCTTAAAATGCTGCTGGTCAGTGTTACACTGTGTCCTGCCACGTGTGTCCCACTTTTTTCACTTGTTGCAGTCTAAATCTGAAAAAAGTTTCCCAACTATATTGTTTTTGTCTAACTTTATTACAGTATCTGAAGATTGAGCACACCTAACAACAGTAACCTGAATCGAAGAATATCAGGTAAGAGGAGCGGTGCTATTCACTTATAGTTATAAGCTTATTTTCTGATTAATAACCAAGACAGAAACAAGTTGCAATACTGAAAAAACCACATAATGTTTTTTGACTTCTTTTCATCCAGTTTCAATATTTTCGATATAACAGTGACTGAATATTGTAGTTGTCTTACATACAAAATACTTTGGACATGACAGAAATTTGTAAGCATGCATTTTATATTAGTTGTTCTTGTCAAAGTGTTAGGATATTAAAAATAAAATGTCATTTGTTGCTATTTGACACATAGTGGTGCTATTTTAAATCATTTATGTTAGCACCAATTTGTCTCTGATTGTTGCATCTTGGGTTTAAGCATTGGCACCCTTGGGCTCAACTGAGGCCTTTCTTTTGTGGAATTTCTGCACCGTCTCTGTGTTTCCCTGGATTGGTTTATTCTGAAAATATGTCACACTCTTGTCACTTACCTCAGAAGTGGAGTTGGTCTCTTGGCACTGTAACACGTGCACTGCCAATTGCTCCTAAATATGTAGCACGAGTCGGGTGCAGGACATGAACTTTCCCAGAGGGGTTCTTGTTAATCATAGGTATGCCCATCCTAATATGCTATTGTAAAGTTCTTGCCATTCTTTGGGTTAGCTTCCGACACTAAAGTTGACTGATAAAACATTGAGTCAGAGCTATATGGACATTGAGCACAGCAGGCTAATCACACCAGTGGCTCGATTTTATAATACGGATTTTGTTGGGGCTGCACTCCAAGGCTCGGAGGTGCTGATTCTGCAGCTGTTGGTGGGGTGAACTTTAGGAAGTGGTTGACAAACTCACTGCTGTTCCCACCAGCAGCAATATCTGCTGTTAGTGGGAAGCCAATAGCGCATCTTATTAATCTCAAATGTTTGTACCTGTTGGTGTGGCAATGCAGTTTAAACCCAGTTTTGTTCGTGTAGTGTGTCATCTGCTGTCTGTGTAGTTTAAGTAGAGAATCATAATTTTGATTACACTACTGCACATTTGTAAATCTTCATCAGATTGACATCTTTCTAACTTGTTCTCTGTCAGTCTGAGGTCACTTTAGGTACTTTCTTGGCAATAAGATTACTGTATAGAAGGAATGTAATGATTCACTCAACTCACGATTCGATACAATTTACAATACTGGGTACACAATACGATTTTCTCATGTTTTTTTTAAAATAAAAAATGAGATTACAGAAAAATATGACTGAAAAATATTCTATTCAGTATTTCTTTTTTTTTCACAGAATAAAGCGCTTTCTATTTATTTCTGTACCAAATTAAAGAATCCCTTTTTATTTCTAAGGTAAAGATAAATGCAAAACACAAACGACGCAATGAATGCATTTCTGGACATCCACGATGTCCCCTGCTGTTAAAAAAACTCTTTCACTTGGGACAGAGGTGGCTGGTGTGGAAAGGTTTGCTTTTGCTAGAGGGGAAAGCAGAGAGGAAGAGTTTGAAGAACCAAGTTAGCCATTTCCCCCTTGTGGGTGATAAGTTAGGCACTCTCTTTGGCTCTTGTACTTGTTTTGGCGAGCAGGGTTGCAAATTTGCTTGTCAGTGTGGTTTGGTCGTGTAGTTGTCGTTAAGGAGGAACGTGAGTAGGCACCAATTTTTGTGTAGCTCAACACCCTCTTGCAGTATTTGCAGACTGTTTTTGTCTTTCTTTTATCTTCTCGCATTATGATTTTCGGACATAAGGAAGCTCAAATGCCGCCACACATTCGATTTGAAACTGTTTGAGCTGTCTCTAGTCTCGGACGTGACGTAGGACGTTGAACACGTAGGACGTTGAACACGTAGGACATTGAACACGTAGTGACGTGTCATGTCAAGCAGGCAAAGTAGATTACACCCTCTGCTGTTCAAAAAGAGTACCGCGGTTCAATTTCCATTTCACCGATTTGAATCTCACATTTTTTTTATCAATTTTTAGCTGCCTCTCAATGCATCGTTACATCCTTACTGTATACCATCACGCACAAGCCTCGGATATCGTCTGCAGGATGTAATCTGATCGAACACAGACCTGATGTGAGCTTCTATTTATCTGGAAGCCTTTCTGGGTGATGTGTGTTCCTAATAATACTCTATGCAGCAGTTGCTGCCTGCCAGCCTACACACACACACACACACACACGCACACACGCACACACGCACACACACACACACACACACGGATTGGTAACCAGAGACTTGAGGCTTCTCAAACACTATAGACTGCAGTCCACTTCAGGACACAATGATGTCATTAGGGACAGCTTAACATCTGTGACATCACTGGAAACAGGAAATGAATTCATGTAGTAAGTGTATTAGGTGGATAACTTTTTCTTTCTTTCTTTCTTTCTTTCTTTCTTTCTTTCTTTCTTTCTTCCATCTCTAACCTTGATGTCTTCATCAGTTCAGCAATCTACTATATCAGGAGACCCACTGATATTTAAATCATAGAAGAGTAGAGTTACTCCAAAACAACAACTAGAAAAAGCATTGTTGCACTTTCACACTTTCCTGATGATGGTTTTAAAGTACAGCTGAAAGCCTGAACTAAAAAAAATGCATCTGGCCAATTTTGGAATAACTCTCCTTCCTTCTATACCTTTATTCAGACATTTATGCATTTGTTTTATCATTCTGCCTTTGTCTTTTATTTTGGATTTCTTTTTTTTCCTCTCACTGGATTTCCTTGGAATATTGTGCTTATTTTAAGGCAGACACACCTGCTGCATTTTTAATCACCTTGTGATCTTGTACTTTTGTGGATCTGAGGTTTTTAAGTGTCCATTACCAGCACCTAATAACCAGAAATCCTCAATTCATAGATTATTTTCTTCCGAGCATTGTTCATTGTGTATTAGTGCTAGAATGTTGTTCAAGGGACAGATGTAAAGCTCTGGCTGTGTACTAAAATTACCAACTTCTCCATATGTACCATAGCCTGATACTTTCTGAAGAAGCCACCTGTGATTGGTTGTTCCTTGTCACATGACATGCAGTCCGCGTTGAGGCATCCAGAAGTTTATCTGAGGCTGCAGCTGTCGTGTCCTGAAAAACAGGCGCTTCTTAATGCTTACATGTAGCTACAGCATGTTTACCTACATTTAAAAAAAAAAAAGAAAAGTGATGGATTTGAAGGTGCAAAAACTAGGGTATGTGTGTAGGCCTTTTCTGTCTTTGGGAAACACTAAAACTAAAATAATACACAATTTTAGGTCAAATTCTTGTCCTCTGTCCACTTGGGGTCCTCTTGCCATCCTTTGCATCTTTAGTTCCTTCTTCCTCTCAACCTTTTGTTTCAAGTTGTTGAGTCTGTCCACTGGTGTCTCTCTGTTCTCTATAAGCCTTCTGTATTTACTGCTAATCCTTTTTATGCTTCTCCCAGCCAGAGGCCCCAGTGAGATCCTGTAGATTTAGCCAGAGGTTGATCTCATGATTAGTATTCAGCTGTCAGAATACGTCAGTCAACTTTTGGAGGCCCCTCTCAATCCTCACCCTCCCACCATCATATCCCCGTTAGACTCCCAATATATACCTCTGCACTGTAGTGTGTGTGTGTGTGTGTGTGTGTGTGTGTGTGTGTGTGTGTGTCGCATCAGGATGTATGTAGCTGCATGGTCCGGAAGAGAGAGAGCCCTGTATGCATTAATGTAGATACATATCCACCCTCCTCCTGATTTCCCAGGGAGTCGCCCTCCATCATCTTAAATGACATGAAAAGAGCTGGAGACAGATATATGCATGAATTAATTGGCTTGAATAGGAGTATTTAGAAGCTTAATCCATGGGGATTAACGCAAGCAGCCCTCTCCGGATTTAAGCTTCTGTGCGTTCTCAGCAGAGGATTGTTTCATTTCACTCCATCCTCCTCCTCACATGCCACCACCTTTAGTTCTTAGTCAGTGAGCCTCTAAAAAGCTGTCAAGTGTAGGATTAGCAATGTAGAATACCACTAGTTAGTTAATTGCCCTAATAACCATTAAAAAAAAATTAATGATGATTTTTATTGTGTCATGTTTTAACTCCACCTGGGTTGCTCTTTTTTAGTTGTGCCTTTCTGCTCACTACAAACAAAGACGCCGCTGTTGTTAAAGGATCATAGTACAACCACTAGATAGATGATAGTCATAATCTTAAAGGACAGGGACATATTGAAGTGATTTGCACAATATTGTTTTTGGTGGGTACATCTGTGTGTATGTGTGTATTTGACAACAATTAAGCTTCTAACCAGCTGCCAAATCCATAACCAGGTGCACAGATTATTAACTGATAAATATTGGGTTATGCTCAAAATAAACTAGTACTTACAATGTGTTGTTCCACCACATCTGTACAGAAAGACCACACTCAAGTAGGGAAAATCATGCTGTTAAGGTGCCTCACCGTTCTGTAAAAAAGGTATGATCGTGAAATGGGAGGACAAAGTTGTCTTGCCTTTATGGCAACTGAGATAGTAACAGGGACGAGTCAAGATCTAGATATCTCGGCCCAGGCTATTTTAATTTTAATCATTGTTTTTCAATTCTGTCTCTTGTAAGTCCCTCAAGTTTATTGCAATCCAGTGCTAAATAACTTCAGTACCCCTTTAAGTGCGTATGTACCTTCGTAGGGTATTTAAAGCTCCATCCAGAGCCACAGAACATATTATACAACTGTGTTCACACACTAAGTACAGTTTGTAAAGAGTAAACTGAGCTTTGTGTGAATTTGTGGAGTGTGCCCCACAAATAGCGCCTTTTCTTACGCAGCAATGTATTTCTGAGGTCTTTGTCCATTTGCTGGACACAAGATTTTTAGAGGTTTTATAAAGTGGTGTTGGGAATGTGACGTACGATAACTAGCTAAGCAGACTCACACAAAAGGATTTCTCCTTTTGTCTCTTTTCCTGCTTTCTTTGCCTTTACTCTGTACTTTTCTCCTCCTCTGCCTCTCACCCGTCTCCTCCATCCTCACCCCCCCCCCCTCCTCCACCCTCATCTTTTTCTATATAGCGCTTTTCCATCTTTTTTTCTTTCTCCTCTGCCTCTTCCCTTCTTCATTTATAGGCTTCGCACTGCAAGTCTACGAGATACTGAGCAGATCAATGCCTATAGATTGGCTCATTGGAAGCCATTAGTTATGGGTTTTTATAAAGCTAGTCATTATTGTGCTTAATCTTGCAGAAAATTAAATTTAGAGTTGTGTACAGTGTTTTGGTTAAAAGTTGTTGATTTTTCCCCCTCTCACTCACTTACCAGCTGCTATTTTCCTCGCCCTTTTTGCATTTATTACCGTGTGTGTATGTGTGTGTGTGCACACATGTTTAAGCCACTAAAAATGAATGACAACCTGCTGAAAGCACACACACACACACACACACACACACACACACACACACACACACACACACACACACACACAGAGAGAGAGAGAGAGGTGCATTAGTGTCACTGTTAATAAACCATCATGCACCCTGGTCATGCCAAAAAACCCTTCAAGAAAACTGCTCATACAACAACATAGCTTGGCCACAGGACTGCACACGTCCTGCAGTTTTTTTCTCAGTGTTGGCAAATTCCTCTATTGTCCAAGCATCTGTATTCAGTGGCTTTAATAAGTTCAAAGTGATGGTGGTGTCATTTTTTTCCCCCCTGCCACTTTGCTTTTGTTTTTCAATGAGCGTTGTGAGTCTGTCCTGGTCCAGCTTTAATTTTCAGAATTGGTCATGAACTCTTGGACACGGTGCTCACTCTTCTACCACAGTGTTTTTTCCCTGCTGCCTCTCTAGACCTCACCCACCTGATTAGTTTTTGGCTTTTACAATTTTTCCCTCATCTCCCAGTTGTACAGCACCAGTAGCCCAAGACCGCAGACGTGAATACATGTTTGAGGTACATCTGGGATAACAGCAAATATTGTATTCATTGTGTTGTCCTGTTGAATGAATCAAGTAAATAAAATCAAATAAGTCTTCCTTCAACTTCTTGCCCCCCTCTTTTCACCGTTTGCTCGTGGTCCTACCTTGTTACTCCCAAAGCTTCTTTTTCCTCCCCCTCCTCCTCCCCTTTCTCCCCAAATTTCATCTCTTTCATCACATTCTTTTAACCCTCTTCTTCTTCTCTCCCACAACTAGCCCTTTTTACTCAGTAATCACACTTCAGGGCCACAGCAAAGTCCCGTCTTTACCCTGCTTTTGCATTTTTATTCAAAAGCAAACAACGGCAGCATCATGCCGCTCCAGTTAGTGATTATAAACAGCATGCTGGCATCAGGAAGCAAGAAAAGCATGACATTTAACGCAACAGCATTGGCCTTTATTGTGGCATATAAAATACACATTAGCAGTGCTTTCTAAACAATAGCAAAGGCATAACATAGTAACATCAGTCATTAAGCGTCCCTGTCATATTGTGGCTGATGTGGTCTTCTGTTCGGAGGGTATGAAGTTACTGTAACTTTATTGTTTTCCTAATTTGCTGACATTTTCAGTTGCTGTTCTTCTTCTTTGAGTAAGCCGCTAACTTCTGCTAGCTGCTGTTTAAATCTTCCACGCACATGTAACGCATTATCAAAATGTCGCATCTGTCCTGCCCAACGGTTTCTTCCGATTTGGGGCTGTTGCTAACCCCACTGCTGGCCTGAAGACAAGACAACTCTGCCCCCCCATTCCACACTTGTACCTTTTATATCAAACAAGGAGGCAGCATAACGGCGCAGCATTACGTTAACAGGCAGAATAAAAGGGGCTACTATGTCCCTCAGTGTTTCCCTCCCTGTCCCTGTTCCAATTCTCCCTCCCCTCTCTTTTGCTCTCTGTAACCCCGCCACCTCCTCCCCCCACCTGCCTCCTTGTTCTTTCCATCCTTCTCTCAGTCCTCTCCTTCGCTTTCTCCCCTTTCCTTTTCTCCTGTCCTCCACATCTCTCCTGTCTCCCCTCTTGTCACTCATTCCCCATCCCTACTCCTCTTGTCTCAGTCCCGAATCCCTCTTTGCTCCCCCACACCCACATCCTCTCTAACTAAACAATAGACGCCTTGAGCTCTGAAAGATCTCTTCCCATCCCACCCAACACCATCAACACTACCCACCCTCTCCGCCTCCTCCCCCCATGATGATATGCAGAGTAGGGCAGCAGCCTTCTTTTGTTTAGCTTAGCGCAAATGAAAATTGCTAATCAATTTTTACCCCCTCTTATTTCATGGCGTGTAGTTCCTGCCCCTCCCCTGCCAGCTGTCATTGTGTGGTTGTGGCGCAGGGCTGAAAGCTTCATTAGCAGGAGGACAGCATGTTTTGCCCCTCAGCACAGTATTCACGGAATTACTAAAGATAGATGGGACATTGCCTGGTGTTACTCGTAGAATTAGCACAGATATATACTTCCTTCTGTCTCATGATTGTCTTTTTTTGTCAGAAGAATACCGCTGAATTTTGTTAATGGTTTTATGATGAAAATCAGTGATTATAAAGCCATCACATACACTCACTGTATGTGAAGTGAAGTTCAGTGAAGACATTTTTGCACTCCAGCCACTTCCTTCATAGAGCTGTCGTAACTAAACCTGCTGGTTCACCAAGAATGCTGGCTTAAGAGTCCCTTCCTACCTGTTTCCACTCTGTGGTATAAGACTGTACGACACCAGCTGATTAATTCAAGGAATACTTAAGTCTCATATATAGTTAATGTTCTTAACTCTATGTCACTCTACATGGTTATTTTTTTAACTCTGTGTCTGATTTGGTGATAGCCATGGCTGAAATCATCATGTTTTCAGTCTGTATGTTTTTCTGCCCATATGTCTATACGCCTGTTTGTCTGTCCCATTCTCATGAACAACTTATCTCATGAATGCTTTTAGGAAACTTCCTGAAGTTTAGCACAACTGAACTGTTTAGATTTTAGCGGTCAAAGGTCACTGTGAACTGCCAAAACAAGTCAAGATTTAAGTTAATGATGACAAAATTTTACTCAAATGTCTAATTGGACAGAGTGATGACATTTCATTTATACTATAATAATAATAAACTTTATTTGTATAGCACTTAGATAAACAATGTTACAAAATGCTTTACAAAGTGCAAAGAATATACAAAGAACCATACAAATACAATAAATAAAACAATTATATGAGCTAGGATAAAAGTGTAAGGGATATAAACACAAAAATGTCCATAACGCTTTTCTAAATATGTTTTAAGCAATGATTTAAAGGCAGGCAGTGTGTTGGCATGCCTAATCTCCTCAGGCAGAGAGTTCCAGAGGGTGGGGGTCCTGATGGCAAAAGCCTGATCACCTTTAGTTACTATCATTAGCTGTGTCCCAATTCAGGGTCTGCATCCTTCGGAGGCTGCATTGAAAGGCCAATTACGTCCTGGCGCTTTCTTGTGAAGGCTGTCCCATTTGGTCACAAGTCGAAGGCTCCTCCTTTCGCAGCCCACAAATGCGTCCTCCTTTTCCCTCTGTTTGGAGGACACATCGCTACTATCCTTCGCGGCCTTCCATTTCCCAAGATTCCTTGCGCTTGATCTTCAAAAAATAATGGCGGCACAGAGCGGAGATCGGAGCGTTGATTTAACTTAATGTGGGTTTTTACTCATTTGAAAATCAAACGCCAGATATGTTAAACTTAGAGGGACATTAAAATCTCATAATTTCATTCATAATACGTGACGTTAGTAATGCTAACATGTAGCCACCTAGCAGCCCCGCTGTGCTGCCCACAGCCGCGGAGAGCTCCGTCCGCAGCCGCGGAGAGCTCCGTCCGCAGCCGCGGAGAGCTCCGTCCGCAGCCGTCCGCAGCCGCGGAGAGCTCCGTCCGCAGCAGCGGAGAGCTCCGTCCCCTGACGGAGGCTTTACTGCGCGAAAAATCAGCTTCCGACGCGGACAGAGGCGCTTGTCCTCCTCCTCCAGCAAAATTTAAATAAAAAGTAAATTTTAAAAATACAATAATTTCTTTGCTTTAGTGCCCCCCCCCTCTCAGCTGATGTGGGGGTAAGGCGGGAACATCTGGTGACGCAACCAGGAAATCCTCCGAAGGCTAGACTGTCCCAATTAACAACCGTTAATGCAGCCTTCGGAGGTGCCTCCGAAGGAGTCGCCTCCGAAGGCTGCGTAGGCTGGGTCCTCCGAAGGATGCAGACCCTGAATTGGGACACAGCTATTGTCCTCGAGGACAGTTACTAGTCTTGTCCAAGAGGTCAAAGGTCAACTTCACTGTGACATAATATTCTGCAGAAACACTTTTCCGGCCCTTTGAGATACACAGTTTGCACGTCTCAGGTTTTTCGTAAATACTGGGTGTGATACTGTTCGTCAGCAGTTTGTAAATTACTTACATGAGACCGATTGTGCTCACTTCATTTCGGCATTTTAAAATCATGCTCAAGTTTTCGGTCAATTCTCTCTTTCTTTTACTCTTGTCACCCAACTTTAATCTTTCTTGTTCTTTTCTGATCACTGTCTCTGTGTCTCATTCGCCCTCTGTGTTGCCGAAATACTTTTATTCTACAGTACTGAACTATGGAGAAGCAAAAATGTAAAAATATCCAGAAAATGAAAGCCTTTCTTTTCTGCACGAAGAGCGGGGCCTTGCCCAGCAGAAATTGCTAGTGTGAGTATTCTTGGTTTACACAAAGTATGCAGCCACACAGGGGACACGTCCACTCCTGTAATGCGCCTCCTCTGAAGTTTATTTTATTTTTCCCCAGGATGGTGATTGGCAACATCTATAGAGTAAGACAAAGGTGACCTTGTTTTCCTAGTGGAATATATAAATCCCTGTAGGGCAGCAGGACCTACGTGACCGTGACCAAAAGGAGCAAAACTTGATGTAAGGGGCATTCTTGGAAAGAAAATGAGCACACCTTGCCTCATGCCAAACAGCAACTGATGAGGCTAATCAGCCCATGTTTGCGATATACAGTCTTGACCAATCACACAATAAAAGGAACACTGACTGACTTGTTTACAGGTTTCCAGATTGCAGGTTACTATAACATGTTCACTGACACTCCAGAAATGTCAGTGACTGCAATAAGCGTTCAATTTTATCTTAGATGTACCTCTGTCTTGCAACAAAGTGACACTTATAAATATTTTTCACTACTTGACATCCAGTTCATTACAAATTTTAGGATATGTTACCTGCATAATGATTCCATGTATCCATGTAAATGCATTCAGCACTTAAAGGTGTACTTTGCAGGATTGTCAGTTACTGTTTGTAAACACGCTCACAAGCAAAAGTAAAAGTCAAAGTCAACCCTAAATTCACTCTCATTTTCGGCTTGCTGTATTTACATTTTTATGCCTCCGCGCTGGTGGTAGCCATGGCTACGGGCAGTATGTTTTCAGGTTCTCTGTCTGTACATCCATTTTTCCATCTGCATGCCCATATGTACATCCATCCCATTCTCGTGAATGCAAAATCTCAAGAGCACCTCGTGGGAATAACTTCAAATTCGGCGAAAATGTCCACTTGAACTCAGTGTTAAACTGATTAGATTTTGGTGGCCATAGGTCAAAGGTCAAGGTCACTGTGATCTGGTTTGTCTCATTTTTGAGAATGCAATATCTCAAGAACAGTTTGAGAGAATTGCTTCAAATTCTTCACAAATGTCCACTTTGGTTCAAGGATAAACCGATTAGAATTTTGTTGTCAAAATATGAACCTGCATTTGAAGCATTGTCAACTGTCATAGCTATATATGACTCTGGACAGACACAAATGGTAACTGTAACTTCAACTTGACTGCATCGTGGAGGCAGCCAACAGCGAGGCAGGATTTCTGGTTTCTGCGCCCTGTGGCTTGAATTTGTGCCACTCATGGTCTGGTACCTGGTCGCTGCCTTTTTATAAAACCCCAACCTCACCTGAGCACTGTGGAGGGTACACACCCATCCATGTCCTGAGCACAGAAAATAAGAAGACAATGAGAAACTACAGGCACAGGGCAATCTCTGAAATAAAACACAACACCACATACCTTCAGTGATTTATAAGTGATGATTGAGAGGGTTTTGTTCTGAATGAATCTGCATTGTTTTTTTTTTATATAGGAAAATCCTGCATAGTATATCTTTAATTATTTAGAAGAAGCTATGACAAAGAATGTTGCCTCTTGGACAATGGTGACCAAGCACTTCCAGTAGAGCTGACGTTTGCCTCCTCAGCATCAGAGTAGGTAAGCTAGATGCAGCTAATGCAGGCATAAAGTGCACAGGTCAGAGGTTACAGTATGGCCAGTGGTAATGGGATGGAGTAAGAGAGTGAGAGAGAGAGAGAGAGAGGTGGGACTGTTTGTGCTCTAGTGCTTCATAGATGATACTGCTCTCATACAGCCCCCCCCCCCTCTCTCTCTGTACTCAGCCACCAGACCACCTGCCTTTTGATGAAAACAGAAATGGTAAGAAGCAAGAGTACAGCAAACTGCCCAACCCTTCATATTCAGAGGTGTGTGTGTTTGTATGTGTGTGCAGTCTGCCCTAGTTTGAGCTGTTTGTCTGTTTGAAACTGATAATCACAGACTCTTCTGTCCACTGTGAGAAACAGTTACCACCCCTCTGTGAAGGAATATTTTCCACAGCCACCTAAGGCTGAACCTCAAATCCTCTTAAGTAATCAGTTCATTTTCTCACATTTAACTCTCAAAATCAAGCTAAAGGATATGTTTTGAATTTGTGTCCCCCTGTTGTAAATTTGGACATCACTCATGTAAGTTATGATTAATAAAAGTTTACTTTCAATTGTCAGAGCTGAGTTTAGGGGACACTGTGACCCTAATAGGCAGAGATTTACTCTGTTGGACTGTCCAACACAAGCAGTCACACAATGTTTAAATCCAGTTATTTCATTGTATATTTGCAACTAATTGGATTGCAAAAACAGAAGCTTTGGCAAAAATGTCTATTAAAAATGTCTTTTGCAGTGAAAAACAGTGTGTGCCTAAAGCAAGCATAAGTATTATTGAACTGGGAAGTAAAATATCCCTGGAAAAAAAATTATTTACACCATATTGTTTGTAAAGTAACTTAGTTGCATAGATCAGTGGTCCAGATTTCTCCTCATTCAATAGTTCAGGGTCCGCACATTCGATTATATTTCACAAAATGTAAAGAACATGTCTGCGTAGAGCACAAAGGAAAAAAAGTATTGCAAGAATAAACAAATGGCACTCGAAATTAAAAGCCCTGTTCCAGAAATGCACTGTACTTAAAGATAAGGTGTGTTCTTTACAAGCTTGACACACTTACAAGCCACTTGCGGTCCATTAAGAATGAACCCATGACCCACTTTTGGACAGCGACCCACCAGTTGGGAACCACTGGCATAGATGGTAGTGTAGAAAATATAATTAAACTGGTAACTTGTCAAGATGCTGATTTGCTTCCTAATGAGCTCCATTGTCGAGCAGATTTGCTAGCTCATCACTTAAATCACAATCAGTTGGAATAATTGCCAAAACTAACAAAACAAGATTCAAATGTCTAAATAAATTAAAACGTTTAAATGTTATTTATCAGTTCATTTATCTAACAAAAAACTGACACACTATGCATACTTGTATACATTACATATCATTGTTTTGTCTGTTCTCTTTCCTTACTCAATGGAATTTTAGCCAAGACCTATAAATCTCTATAAATGTGAAGTCATATCAAAATATTGATGACTCTACTGGGTCTCTCCCCCTTTTTCACCTCCATCTTGTTTTTGACCCTAAGTGTTGGTGTCAGGATTTTCCTCTCTCTCTCTCTCTCTCTCTCTCTCTCTCTCTCTCTCTCTCTCTCTCTCTCTCTCTCTCTCTCTCTCTCTCTCTCTCTCTCTCTCTCTCTCTCTCTCTCTCTCTGCTTGTTGATCATATTTTTTTCCATCTCCTAATAATAGCCCAAGGATCTGTTAGTCACCCCACTTTACAGTGTCTAGTTGCCTCTTGGCTGCTATTAATAACACCAGTGAATATAAATATATTGATACCTTAAATCTGTTGATAAGAAGGCATGACTGCTTTAATTCAATCAGACCTTTTAAATGTCTCTTGGTCACAGGAAACAAAGTCACGATGTGGTGTGTGTGTGTAGGTGTGTGTGTGTGTGTGTGTGTGTGTGTGTGTGTGTGTGTGTGTGTGTGTGTGTGTGTGTGTGTGTTTATATGTTGTAATCCAAGGAACTGATAGTTGCTCATGACTTTTCTCCCTCGATGTGTATCATGTTCCAGCAGTAGTGTTTTCATTGAAACATGATCATACCCACCAATCACATGTATTAACATATACACCAGTGCTAAGCACAGCTCTGACATAGAACATAAATGGATAGACTGCGAATTAAGTAATTGAGGTCAATGAGCTTGAATGACAATATTCATTTTAGATATCTAGTAATACTGAGCATGGACTTTAGATTGTAGACTAATGGTGCTTTACAGCATTATCACAGAGCCATCTCAGGTGTCCTGAAGGAAAGTGTCTATCTACTCTAACTCTACAGTTGACGCTCACAGGAGAAAATATGGTGATGTGGATCAGACCTCTTTCCGTTGTCTTTTGCACAACACAGACAGCTGTTTGCATAGGTGGTAATGGTTCAGGGTCGTGAATGAGTAGATAACTCTCTGGTCTTATGATCTTTGTGTGTTAGGGGTGACATGGAAACAGCATTATAAGGAGAGAATGGACTCTTTTTGCAAAAGAAGGCATTGATCAGATGGACTAACTCATCACAATAATGTCTATCTTTTGTTTGTTAATCACTAAAAATGACTCAGAAATAATAATCATAGCAGCGTTCTTATAAATAACTTTTCAACTTGTATTTTCATTAGGTTAAAATAATTTAATGTTCATTTGCTTAAATGTGCCACAAACCTAAAGGTCGCTCTATAATATGTCTAAAGTTTATCACGTTGCTCGCTTACAAATCAGTACATGAAACATGTTAACCTCTGCAAGTTGCCCTTTGACATTTCGTTTTTCCACGTTCAGCTAAACTGTAGACAAGTCATAGACAGGAGCTAACGTACGACCGGAGATGAATAGCGGACAACAAAGCCCAACTCTGAACAAAGTTTCCCACCTGACTGCCTGTTATGACATGATGGAAGTTTTATACGGTTAAAAGGTCCAGCGGAAGCTAAAAAGTAAAGCTTGAGCTTATTAAAACAAAAAACAACACGCCCGGCACTGCTCAAGCTCTCATTACGCGCGAGGTGTGAAACAGCGCGGCGCATGTTACGTGAATCGATGTATTCATGTAATCGATTACATCGCCGCGTTGCCCCAGCCCTATTGTTTTTACTTCACAACTTAAATCTCATGGACACACCACAATCAGAAGAATGACCATCCAAGGAGCACATGAATGCACCGTTGGTCTTTCCAGGCTGTTTGACAGGCTGTGCAGGTACATACCGAACACTTGAAAGAGTTAAAGTAACCGTTTATTCATTTTTGCCTGTCCCTATTGTGTGTAAAACCAAATCAACCAGAGCTTACTGGTTACGTCAGAGCAGGTGTTGGACACAGTTTCCTCTGTCTCTTCCTGACGCATCTTTCTAGCAACGGACTTGGTTTATCTCCAAATAAACCAGTGTTGTGTTATTTGCCAAAGTGTACTTTTAATACAGAACAGACTAGTTTGTAGAGAGAGAAATGCGAAGACAGCAAAAGGGGTGTAAGCATACAAACAAGGGGAGAATAAAGCAAATTACAGTTTTTTTTTTTTAAATTTTTTTTACACGTCATCTTCAGCTGCACCTATCTGTTCTCACACTCAGCATCCATCTCCCAGCGTGTGTGTGTGTGTGTGTGTGTGTGTGTGTGTGTGTGCTCAGGGTAGTGAGCGCTGGCAAGAATGAGTGTGTGAGGGTTAATTGTGTGTGTGAGTGCGTGCTTGCTGCAGTGAGGTGCTTTGAGCCCAGTGGAAAAGCAGGAAGAGTTGCTAATCCGCGTGGCTGGCCGAGCAGAAAGGCCATTCATATTTATAGCTGACTGAATCACATTCTGTCATACAGATGTCCAATACTGAGAGCAGGAACAAGAATAACTCTACAGAACAAGAGAGAAATATGGGTCTACATGAAAACTTGGACCAGAGCAATATTCACTGCCTGCTGAGTCACCATTTGATATAAATGACACCATGACTCAAAAGGAGGAAAACCCTACAGTTAAACCTAAATATGGTTAAAACATGCATAATAATCAGCTGAGTCACTCACTCACCCAGTCCCCAGAAATGTTTAGCAACCATAGACTGTTGGCGACAATGAAGAGAGCCTCTGTGATGGCACCAAATGTGTTTATAAAGGAACATTTTAAAGCTTGAATCTTTGGCTGGAGTAGTAACATGGTGATAGGCTAACCCCTAACACCCCTATCTATAGCAGAGGACTTTTATTTTGACAGATTTAAAGACATTTACACAATAAATTGATGCAGAAAAAAATCACCAGAATGCAGGAGATTAAATTTTTGATGCTCAATATTTTCGGTGGCCCCCCAAACTCCTGTCGTTTGTGTCAGTGTTGAGAAGAAATCTGCAGCGCAGCGCTCTACAGCGCTCGTTCACAAGCGTTCCTCTCGTAGTAGCTTAGCCTATTAGCAACAGCTGCTAATCGGTGGTATAACGACAGCGGTGCTGTCGGTTTTAATATTTACGTGATAATCAGATAATGGTATATTTATCTCTCTCTCTCTACACACACACACATACACACACACATATACAAATATACATACAACTTATCAGGGAATCATATCGTAATCACGAGCGGAGAAATTAAATTAACAGAATCAAAATGTGTTGTGCCCACAAAAAATTAATAAAAGGTGGTGCCTCGTAATATTGCCCCGTGTTTTATTACACAGCTCAACTTTAAGTAAATACTACGTTCAGCACCTTTTAATAACTGTCACTGGTGCTCCGCGCTGCTAACTGATAACCGGTAGTTTGAATACAGACGGTAGACTGTATATACGGTCTCTGATACAAACACGGTAAGACGTCCATATTACAGCTTTACAGCCAACAGCGTATGGATGTGTTGTAAGATGGTAAAAATGATGAATTATGATTCAGAAATATCCATTACTACAGCCGGCATGAAGCCTGTGTAGTGTCAGGGACTGCGAGAGTTATATGCGCGTTCACGCGGTAGAGGCTCACGGGTCCTGTGCGCGTTCATTTTATGTCTGGAGAAATACTGAATTCCAAATCTTGATTCGGAAAATGGCGCCTTTTAAGCCTTGAGGACTAAATATTTTTAATAAAGGCTTTTAAAAATGCGTTCTGAAAGGTCAACGTGTCTCAAAAAGATTATCAAGTGATTTTTGGAGTGTTCTTTCCCAATGTTAAGAAAATGGGGAAAAGTCTTTCTGGGCCAGTGTGCTTAACGTGACGCTGTAGTTCCACTTTCGGCCACTATGTAAATTTAGCTTTGCTCAGTGGGTGGCGCACTTTCTGGGGGCTTGTTGCATTCAAGCAGAATGCCCCTGAGCATACTTGTCATAAAACAGTAGTTTTCAAAGTGATCGATTATTAAGCTCATTAGAATTAATATTAAGCGTTGAGACTTCTGTAAATTGTGAATAAAATATATTAGTTTGAGGGTGATGTTTTGGACTTATTTGTTGATTAACAGTCAACAATGACTGTTAGAGGAACTGCCGCTTAACCCCTGATAATGTGGATGGACATCAATTGTCTTGTGCTTTATTCAGATGTTTTTCATGTGTGTTTAAACCCTGAAACCCACACAAATTGTTTTGATTTTTTTCTTTCTTCCTTTCTGTCTTTCTTTCTTTCTTCCTTTTCTTTTCAAAAACACGATAAAACACATAATGAGCAACTTGGAAAGAAGTGTCCTGCAAAATTTGTAAAAGGTGACACAGAAACAAAATTTGCTGGGGGTTATTAGATATTGTCCAAAAAATGAGGGGAAAATGTCCAGAAAACTATATTTATAATTATCTCAATTTTATATTCAAAATCATGTTCCAGAAAAAAAGAAAAAAATGTTTATTTGTTTAGCACATTTTTAAGTTTTTTTGTTTTTTCTTTTTTTTTTACTCGGCCTTATTTTCAGGTCATTTTCTTGTAACTTTTTACTCATTTCTTGCTAATTTTTGGGCCATTTCTTGTTTAGCTGCTCATTGCCCTCCCAAGTTTCTGAAATATATCAAGTCAATTTGCTCAGGTTTCAAAGGGTTAAAGTAGTTTTCTAATCGGCTGAGCCATGGGCATTGCTTGCTTTGTAGGAACATGAGTTATGGTGGACACTAGCCACAGTCATGTCGCTGCTCCCCAAATGAACTGGAAGGCTGTGTTTTTTGACTCAGTGCCATTGTCGGTCACTACCCTGCCTCAGAAAGGTTAAGGGATATTTTTAACATGCTGCATAACAGTTATCCAGAGGTAAGACAGGAATAACTAGATCTGGACAGCAATACACGGTCTAAAAGTAAACTGAGGCTGTGAGTGGTTATTTATAGTGTCTCGCATTCTGTCATACAAATGTCCACCCGAACTGTCAGAAATCCTCAGAAGGGAAGAAATATGAGTTAAAGAAAATCATGTACACATCTTTATGACTTCATAACAAATTTAGTGGTAAACCCTGCATTTGAGTGTTTATTAAGTGTGCGTGTGTGTGTATGTGTGTGTGTGTCTGTGTGTTTATACCATTTATATATATTTGCATACAATTAATATACAACAAAAGAGGCAGAAATTCTATTTTTATTTTATTTATTTATGTATTTTTTGTATAATATATATATATTTAATATAAAATATTTGTATATATAGGTTTATGTAAAATATATATAAATTATTTAAAATATATATATTAAATATCAATATATTTGTATGTATATATATTAAGATTTTATATAAAATATATATGTGTGTATAAAATATATATTTTCTTAATATATATAGTAAGATAGTTTAGATATAAATATAATATATAGTAAATATAAATATATTAAAATATGTTTAAAAATATATGTATACTTCTATATAAATATATTAAAATATGTTTAAAAATATATGTATACTTCTATATAAATATATTAACATACGTGCATATTTTTCTAATGAAAGCATGTGTGTCTTGAGGAGTCTTAGGTGGATTATGACTTTCCAGAATGAGGGATTTTTCTTTTGCTCCTCAATCTTCTGTTCAGACACTTCAGTCTCTTCCAGCTCAATATTGAGTGGATCATCGAGCGACTCCATCTGGTGCTCCCTGATCATGTCCTGGTGCTCCCTGATCATGTCCTGGTGCTCCCTGATCATGTCCTGGTGCTCCCTGATCATGTCCTGGTGCTCCCTGATCATGTCCTGGTGCTCTTCTTTGAGTGCGGTCAGTTCAATTTGAAGGTTCTCCATCTCAGTCTGGAGCCTTGTGACAAGTTCCTGGTTGGCAGAGGCCTGTTCGTCTTGCAGGTCCTCCACCTGTTTTTTGAGAGCCTCCTTCTCCTTCTCCTGCTCTCTGGTCTTGTCCTGGTGCTCCTTTATGAGCTTGGCGAGCTCGGTTTTGAGGTTCTTATTGAGCTCTGTCTCAGTCTTGAGCTTAGTGACAAGCTCTTTGTTGGCGGAGGTCTGGCTGTCTTTCAGATCCTCCAACTCTCTGAAAAATGACTTCTCTTTTTGAGAAGCATTTTCCTTCAAGGTTTGGATCTCCTTTCACGGTTCAGATTTATCTGCTCAACCTGAACTTTCAGCTGCTCAAGTTCTTTCAAAAGAGCTTCGTTTTTTGCTTTCTCAACACTGAGCTCTGCAGAGAACTCGTCCTGGCTCATGATGTAATCCACCCTGAGCTCCTCATACTCGTTCTGAAGCATCTTCTTCTTTTTTGGTTTTGAGAGTTTCTCAAACCAGAGTGGCGATCTTCATGTTGGTCATGGTGTCTGGCTTGCTGACTCTCTTCAGTCTCTCCAGCTCTTTACGTGTGTCCTTCTCTTTGTTGATATACATTTCTTTCAGGGTCTTCTGATAAAAACAAGGAAATTACCTGCAAATGTATAATTTTCCAACATAATTTCAAACATATAATTGCAATTACAATATAGCTTTCCCTTGGCTTTTTTCTTTGTCCAGAGATTATCTCTATGTTATCAATCATTTCCTAAATTTACTAATTTCTTGCAATTCATGCAACATTTATTATCAAGTTGTTAGTTGCTTTTTTTCACTTTTTTTTGGTTGTTTCAGAGGAATCTCACCAGTTTGCTCAGGATTGAAAGGTTGAAATACTTGTGAAAGGCATCTGAAAGCAGCACAAGAAAAGCGATGCGCCAGTTATGCAAATTTTTCAATGTGGGACTTTTACTTGTATTTTCACAGTGTGGTATGAGTACTGGTCAGTTGGATGTCTTTAGTGTAAAACCATCGTTTTTTAAATGAGCCTTTAAAAACCCAGAAAACCGGATCCATGCGTCCTCTGCAGCCCACCGTAACATTCTCCATGTGCTGAGAGGCATCCATCTGTACCAGAGACACTTCACATTGTCAGAGATGACTGTTGTACTTTTTAATTTTTCTATTTTTAATTTATAGTGACTTTCATATTTAAAATACTGTATATACTATACATGAAATATATAAACTAAACTGTAAATATATATGTGTATATATTAGTTATATTTAAAATATATCAGTATACTATATATGAGTATATGATGAAAATAGAAAAAAACATTTTTTGGTTTTTTAGTTTTATACACACAAGTGTGTGTGTGTGTGTGTGTGTGTGTGTGTGTGTGTGTGTGTGTGTGTGTGTGTGTGCACCCATCTGCCATGATATTAGTCAGAAGAGGTATTTTTGGAGAACAGAATGTTGTCTGTCTGTGTGACTCTAGTCAGCGTGCTGTTTTCATGAATCATATCACTGACCAAGATCAGCCATTGTTGCACTTACTCACGTAGAGATATACAAGTACACACACATAAAAAAGAAAGTACTTGTGGACAGATGTTCAGAGAAAGCGACTTCCTCCTCCGCGGAGTGGTTCATTGAAGAAGCAGTGGAAACAGCAGCAGTGTTGTACTACAGAGGGTTTTAGGCCAAGGTTAAAATAACAGTGTTGATATGTACTAATGTGTGATAACAGACAACTGTAGCTAGACACATTTTTAAAAAGTAAACACTTTATTTATGCATCACAACCCACTGACATTTAAAGTAAAACTCCCAAAACATGTAATACTATACATTTGGGACCATCTGGAGACTGTGAAGGTAGATGTCAAAAATTGTACTGGCCCTGTACTTTGCTTCTTTTGGAGGTGTACTGTGTAATCGTTTATTGTTGGCCAAAAAAACAACTTTTCTTCTCAAGTTCTTTCAAAGTAGAGGAAAGAATGAAATGTAAATAATATTGTATGTGTGCACCATTATTAGGCACTATATACTGAAGACAGCATTGTGTGCAAAGTTAATTATCCAGCAAAGGACTAAAGAATATACTAGATCTGCAGAAAAAAAAAATCAATATTACTATAATAGTATAGTTATAGTAAATGAGCATTAGGTTGCTCAAATGAGTTCATTTGCTCTTTTGTTATATTTCATTTGGGAGAAAATCTTAGTTTACAGTACAGTATGTGTGTGTGTGTGTGTGTGTGTGTGTGTGTGTGTGTGTGTGTGTGTGTGTGTGTGTGTGTGTGTGTGTGTGTGTGTGTGTGTGTGTGTGTGTGTGTGTGTGTGTGTGGGCACTCATGTATACACGTACTACAGATCTAAATAGTGTCATATCTGGTGTGTGCCTGTGTGTTGTGTGAGATGGCTGTTATTAATTAGCTGGAAGAGCCCACCATCAGCATCAAATCTGACAAAGAGGTCTCGTGTTATACAAACAACAGCATTCCTACCACCGCCACAAATAGACATAAAACAGTGATGCAAAAAGAAAGCAATAAAAACATGAAATTATTGGTTCATGTAATAATTGACACGTCGTTTACATTATTAAACTGTGTAAATGGGTTCATAAAAAGCACCAAGCTAAGCAGTTGAATAGAACTAAATGCAGTAACAATACCCTCGAGGAACAATAAAGAGATTCCGTCTCAGTTTTATCTTAACCATGTTTGTCAAAGTTAATTCATGTGATTGCCTGTAATGCAGTTACATGTTGGAATAAAAGCCAGTAAGCCACAGAGACTGCTTGAGACCGGATATTTATCGCACCGTATTTGACAAATGCGATTTACATCAATGAAAGGCAGTAAGTCAAGCGGTTCAAGAGGATAACTGCTAACAATACTCCAGAGAAAGAGTCATACATCGCATCAGTTTGTATTTATCTGTCAGCAGCGTTGGCAGGGCCTCCAGAGAGACGGAAACACACATAAACAGATGCACTTACATCGCGTACAGAAAGCACACACACATGCAGATCTATACATGCAGCACAAACACACAGTACACACACTCCGTCAGACACCATCTCTGCAGTTGTAGTCTAGACCTACAATTATTTTATGTGTACAGTATGTGTGTTTGTGTGTCCCTGCTCTCTCCCTTGAGTCCTCTCACCTCCTCAACCCGTCTCAACCTTTCCACCTCTGCACATTCCCCTCCTGACTGAAACTAGGTCTCCCCTCTTCTTTCTTTTGCTCTCTTTCTCCCATTACTCCGTCTCTTGCTTTTGTTCTCTTCACTTCTTTTTGTTATATAGATATTCTCTCTCTTCCCCTGTATGGAGATACCCCCCTCACAGCACCCCCAGTGACCCTGTCCACGACCGCTGACCTCAGGGGTAAATGCAAGGTCCCAGCTCACCAGGAAATAAAGACATTAGCTTCCTCCCGCTGTCTGACCCCGCTCACCTCCCTCGTCTTCCCTCAACCCTTCCTCCCTATCCCTCTCCCTAAATCCCCTTTGTACCACCTCCTGTTCTGTTTTCTTTTCCCTCCCTTCAGCCACCTCTTCAACACTGTTTTCTCATTGTGACTCCTGTCCTCTTCTTTTATTCGTCCCATCGTGTTCTGCCTCTGCCCCTTTTTCCGCTATCATTTCACTGTTCTTATTTAATTTTCAGCAACCAAACACATCAGACACTAAGTGTTTCGCATTGTCCTTAATCTTAAAGTTTTCTGCAAATGTAACTTTTAAACTATGCACAGTTTTAATATCTTTTTTTTTTTGATTGTAGGACAGCCAATGGTGCAGAGCTGCCTTTAAAATATATATTTTTTAAATATTGCTTTATAAGCAGTGTGAAAGGTAAAAAATAACACAGATTAAATAAACTAATAAATAAGGTGTTTGTGTTATACCCTAAATATAGGACTATACAGAGGCTGTGCTTAATCAACATATAATATTTTCTGTTGTGCGTGTCATTATCATACCTATGGTTCTGACCATTGAGACCTTCTCATAACCACATATTATTTTTTTTTGTTTTGCATGTTGGGTTCATCTAACCTGACACGCCGTCTGAGAAGCCCTCACAGAGAGTCTCAAACGCAGACATGAGTTAGCATTCTTGACCTTGCTGTCCCGTTGTCTCAAAGTCAGTAGGTTTTTTGAATGCATTTTTGGTTATATGCCTGAAATAACACAAGCTTTCACATTTTGTTCTACAACATAAAATAAATCTTTAAATACTCACTTGTGAATTTCAAAACTTTTAGGTGTCCTAAAAAAGGCGGTTGCTACAGACTACAGAATGACACACTGAACATGGCTTTGCCTCATTGTGGTGGTGACGGAGGTGATGAAGTCATGTGACAGTGAGGCAGTTAATTTACAGCCTAGCGTTAGCATTTTGTGATTGCATTTAGGCATAAAGGGTCGTGAATGTGGTGTTCATTTGTAAAAGTTATCTTGCTGAACAAAATATATACTTTATCATAAACTTTTGTTTGCCACAAAGCTTATTTTCTGCAAAAATGCAAAATCCAATTGAAAAATTGTATTGACTTCCCAGGATGAGTCTAACTTCTGGATTGGCCTACAAAATAATGTTATCTGGAGCACTCTATTAGAGTTGGAAAAGGGCAGCGTGGGCCGGTCTAGAGAAGAGCAAAAACACTTTTTCTGTCAAGAAAAGCCTTCAGTGCGCCAAGTGTCATAGTACATTGCTTTTTCACCACCGTTACACCATTACAGCTTTAGAACAAACAGTCGCCTCTCTGTCTCGTCCTAAACACCTAAACCATGCTCACAGCTGTAATGATAGCTCCTCTCAGGATCTTGACGATGCATACTTGAAGCCAGACCAGATGGATTTTTTAATGTAATCTTGTGTGATCTTAGAATGATGATGCAAGAATCCAGCTTCAGATAATACAATTTCCTTAACATGCAGTGTCTAGCTTCTATGGAGGGTCAAATCAAGCCCTCCACCACCCTCCTCATGCACTGATGTGCTTCAAAATCTGGAGGAGTTTTGTACTCTCACCTGAGAATCTCTCCCACACTTCCTTTCTCTGCTACTTGTCAATGACTTATTGGCAAGACTCAGCTTGTAACAGTGTGGAGCTTTTATGGAAGAAACGGGCCGTTGTGTTAATATTTGGATGTGTATGTTTTTCTTTTTGTTGTTCTCTAAAGAGCTCTCTTTCTGTAAAACTGGATTCTTCGTTTTCCCTTGAGATAACCCGTCTGTCTCATATCTCTCCTCTTTTTTTCAGTGCACTTTCTGCTGAAATCATAATCCACCTTCTCTGCACTTTTTCTCATCTTACTGAAGAGCAAAAGAATAGGTTGTATGTCAAATGTCTTATCATCATCTTCGTCAGCAGATGCTTCGATTGACTACTGATCTTGATTATCATAATTTTTCTTCTCAGTGTTATGAGTAGTCAAAATGCTTAATGCCATGGCTTATCTGCTCCAAAATTATTATGACAAAAAGGGATTAGAGCCTCAGTTTTCTGTTTCTAACTTGGGAAACAATTTGTTCATGTCTCAAAATCTGTACTGAACTCTCCAAAATAATAAGGGGTACCATATACAAACTCTGTTTAAGATCGTTTCTCTGCTTTTATGTTTGACTATATGTAGTCTGGGTAACTAGCCCTTCTAACAACAAACAGGAAATGAGTTGGAAAGGAGGGCAGAATATTCCCCAGAAATACACTTTGAAAAGAAAAAGTGTTTGCATACAGTTTTGTGAGGTGCTCTTTTGTGTGTGTGGTTGGGGTATATACTTGTATCTTCTTGTGTCTGCTTGTGTATGAGACACCATAGTTTTGTGCCTTTTTGCATGTAATTCTGCATCATTAGTGTGTTGGTTTTTCATCCACAGAGTGAAAAAGAAAAGCGCTCCCATGAGATTACTCTGCTTCTCTCCCTCGCTCCCTTGTTCCCGAGAGGAGGAGAGAGGGAGAAAACATTTGTCTGGTGCAGTTGTTCACAGCAGTAATACAAGTCAAGCATGTCACCTGCGTGTAGCGCTTTGCTTTATGCATATTCATAACTTTCTTCCCCATCGCAGGATATAGAGCACAAACAGAGACAGAAAACAGCGTACATACCTCATCTCTTCTCTAACTTCACTCCTCTTCTCTTCTCTAAGTCCAGCTCACTTCCCTTTAAGATGTTTTTTTTTTTAACTTAACAGAAAGTAGGAAATATTTACTTTTGCTTCTGCAGGACAGAAAGTAAATGATAGGCGGTGAGCGAATAATATATTGAAGTAAAAGAGAAGCTTTTTTCTTCCAGAGTGGCCTTAGCTTATTGTGTAAGCAATTAGCCGTAGTAGCTGTATAACTTAAAGATTAAGTGTGTAAGTTTAAGGGGGATTTGGTTTGGGTGCCCCCTTTAAAGTCGAAGATGTGAATCATCAGTAGGATCAGTAGGAGACCTCCTAATCAGCTGAGATTGCTTCATGTCGAGCTGACGTTATTTATTTTTTACCACTCGGTGTGCTGTGCGGTGTACTTCAGGGGACATTTTGGTCTCCAGATTTTGCTGCGAAGTGAGCGCTCTTGACTTTCATGCTGCTCTCTGATTCAAATTGCTGCGGACATGCTGCACGGAGGAGATACTTTGCACTGTCGTGTAGAGTCCTAGATTTAGTAGCAGTGAGAATTGCAGATCGCAACCATCTTGACAATCACATTGTTAGAATTTCATCTGTGTGTTCATTGTTCATGAAATTGTTACCGGGAGCCAAATTATCTGCATCCTCTCTAAAACAAACGGACTGGGGATTCAAACAGGTTAAAACACAGAATAAAGCAGTTTTTCATTACAAATTAGTGTTTTTCCAAAGCTACTTGGGATGTTGGAGACGGGCTGCTAGCCCACCACATACTAATGGTTGCTCACCCTTTTTCTCTGATAAGTTAAGATTCAGTTGTTCAAGAGGTTTTGACCGGGAACTGAATTATTCGCAGAGGTCTCAGTGATTTAAATCTGTAATAAAAACTTACATTAAAAATGTGTGTTTTTCCCATGCTGCTTATCACAGATGGGCTTCTCACTATGGTGGTCCACTCAAACATGTAAATGGCACTGTTAGGTGCAGTGCTTGGTTTGTTTTGGCTATGGTAGAAACATTGCAGTAACCATGGCCGACTCTGTGGTTGAGGACCCACTCTTTAACGGCTCATTCTGAGATGATCAGAACACTTCAATTCTCATTTTCAGGTGATTATACCATAAAGAAAAATGCTTATTGTATTAATATTCCATTTCTCCCAACATATCCCCCTAAATGCTACACACTGTACCTTAAATTAAGGGAGAGTCAGAGCATCAAAAAGTGCCCTCTCACCGAAACACTGAAACACATATCCTACTCACAAGTGCATGAACTGAAGGTAGTTAATTTCTGGTCCTCCTCAGTTATATCTTTTTATGCAGCTAGTAATGCTCTGGCCACTTTGCCCTTGGCCTATTGTCTTTGTAAAGCTCCAGTAGCTGTGCCTTTTGCTTTCTGGTGGCACTGAAATCCAAATTTCTCTTTCTGATTTTTTTTTTCCAGCAAAAGCTTCAGTCTAGCGAGCTTGTGGTGAAGCTTATATGTGTTTCTCTGAGGCCGTGTAAAGATAAAATGCTGTTTAAAAGCCCAGAAGACATGTCAGCTGAAATAGATCATAGTGCAATGTATCCATGCACCATACTGGCAATTTCAGGAGGATGAGCTGATGTGTTGAGAGCTTTCCCAGGACACTTTTATAGCCCTCTTCAGAGGTGGGCATATCAAGAGGGCAGTAAAAAGTGTGGCATCTAAATGTACTATATTTCTGCCATATTTCTGCCAGTCTTAGCTTTCAAAGGATTCAGTTAAAAGCAAAGTCTTTGAATGAGCCTCACGTCCAACCCAGACACATTATCAAAAAACCTGATAGAAATTATTGTCCTAGTATACCAACTGAAATACTGTGTAGCTGACAGTGGAGAACTTCACAACCTAAAGTAATCCAAAGTACACAGGAGAGATAAAACTCATATCACCAGTTCTGCTGGAGGTTTTTTTTTACCAGTAACCAATATCCCTTATTTTTGTTTTTTAAGTTACTGCTCTCATTTTTATAAAAAAAAGAACAAAAAATCCGTATGTCAAGTAGCAGTTAGTTTTTAATTATTTTGTTTCTTTTATATGTACAGTTAATTATTTAAATATACTTTTTTTCTAATTGGTGAAACAGCGCCCCCCTGAGGTGTAATGCTTCACTTTGTCAGAGGCCATCACGTCTTTTACTGGGGAAGCAGCTGAGGCATTAGGTGATTAAGCTAAGTTTGTCTCCATTTGGACTGGACCGGCACCTGAATGGTTAAGAGAAATGACAAACTTGACCACTTAGTCATGGAGTCTTTGTGAGAAGATCACACCTCCAGCAGGAAAATATATCAGATTGTTATTGAACATTTTTCCGTCTTTAAGGACAGCTGTCCTCTGCAGATACCAGTAGAGAGATGGTGCCTGTAAGTCCATTACAGCCTTACTTAACTCATTATGTTCCTAAAGTTGTTTTTTTGGCCTAATGTAGTATGAATTTTTAAGACATAGTCTACCATACTATAACACTTTTTATGACATACTATACTATGATGTTTTATGACTTTTTAGGCACACTATACTATGACGTTTATGACTTTTTTTTTTTTTTTTACACAAAATATGCTTTGTTTACTGTAAAGCACAATGGTTTAGAGGTTGTTGGATAAACTACTATCATTATATTAGTTTGATTATCACTAGTGGCAAATTATCCCAGAGTGGGGGTCATAAAAACATGCTAAGCATTTGCTAATGTGACGATATTGCTAAAAAGTAATGTAGAAGTCAGAAGTATTGAAGTTGAATTGCATGCTATCCACACAGACACCCATGGACAGGGACTGCCTGGGCTTTTAGTGGTGTTTGTTTGGTGACTGTAGTTGGTGCAGAGGTCTGGTAGTTCTGCTTTGCTTTGACTTAGTGCTGTATAATGGATAATTAGCTGCCACGAGTCACTGGAATACTGTTTGTTGACTATTTGGAAGAAGTACCATTAGGTATGTCATGTATTTGATACATGCATTGATGTATTTTAATGTTAACATATCTTTAAAATGCTATCTGTTAATGAGAGCTGTCATGCTCCTCTGCCGATTGATACATAATAAGAAGTTGGGAAGCTACGTGCCCACGCCATCTTTTTTTAATGAGAGGTTTGTAAGTCATGTGTCTGCATGATGTGAAACTGCTGTCTGAATACCATAATGTGTATATGATAGTGTTTTGTTTGCGTGACATCTTGAAATATGAAATGCTTGACATTGTTTGTAAAGGTGTACCTGCAGGGACATGTGTCCCACTTTGTGCCTTTTAAAAGAAGCTCTCTTAACTGACTTCCTTACATTTTTTCCATAACATTGCTCCTCATTCTACAGTCATTCCATTTAAGCACCTAAATTTTATTCACATATAACCCTGTTTGGCCTTAAGAGTATACATTAGTACAGTGAAACTTCTGGAGAAAAATCAACTGCCCTTAGGAACACATCACAGGCTGATGGAAACCTTCCGAAAGCGCACAAACACACACACAAAGCCTGTTTGCAGTATGTGCTGTGTGTGTATGAGGGAGCGAGAGAGGGGTACGGTGAGGTCAGGTTTGCAGGGGAGTTTTTCTAGCTGTGTGTATGATTCAGTTTGGTTTACAACAGATGGGCCTACTGTGACCCCCAGGCAAATACATGTAGCCCCCCCACCCCAACCCACATACACACACTAAATACGCACACTAATGCAAGATTTTCTGGTCCCAAGCATATAACTATGATGATCACAGCGTCTTAGTGCCGTGGTTAACCGAAGATTGTTGGTCAGATACATAATATAAACACATGCCATAGTTTAATAATGACCCACTCTAAATAGATCCTGGCTAATACGATGACTTGAGGAAGGGTAACCTGGCAATTCTTGGGGGTTGTATTTGACTAATAGTAATCACTCCAGTCATTTTTACTTGTCTGAATACATTTAAACGGCCAGTGCAATGCATAAAATGCAATTTCTTACTTGCCAAAAAGTGATTGCAGCTCCTGTCTTGCCACTGAAAATTGTTTCTGCCTCAAAGTGACTAGATTCATATGCCATTTATATGCCATGTGAAGACTAGAAATGTAATGGTGTGAAATTTTCATATCACAATTATTGTGACCAAAATTATCGTGATTATTGATATTATCACGATATTATCATGAAACTGTTGAAATGCGCCGGAAAATGTTCAAAAAGTACTGATGCAAATTTTACAATTTATCAATTTTTTGTATTAAACACAAACATTAAAAGAAGCAGCACTGTGCACTTTTTGCATAAACATTAAAATAATCGTTATGAAAACCATATCAAATATACAGTTGCCTTTTTTATTTTTTGTTTTAGATATACATTTGTTTCAGTGAATTTAATTGGGATAATAATGTATTACGTTAAATGCAAACTTAGAGAGAAAGCTAGAGCAAAATGTGAAGTAAAATGATTAAATATACAGAAAAAGTCATCACCACAGTCCTCAGTGTGAATAAGTTGCCTCTGGTAAGCTATGATGCAGTATATCCGTCAAGGACTTGCATTGTTAAAGTCAAGAACAGAAGAAGTGAAGCTACTGCAGTGTAACTGGTTCAAACAATGGGGCCTCCATCTAAATATTTCATAACTGTCATAAGTATGCACGAAGCGTGTTTGTTGGCACACACATTTACCTTTCAGTATAGCAGATAAACTTCTGAGATTTACTTGCCAAACAGAAAATCTACCCGCATTTGGCACTTGGCTGGTGTTAATTTTGGACCCTGCTGACAGTATTTACCTTGATTTCAAAGCACAGTTATCACACACTGTTTTCACGATAATGGAAATTTGAATGGTATTACTAACCATTGGGGAATTTTATCGTGACTATCATGACAACCTGTAACCGTTGCATCCCCAGTAAAGACAATGGAAGAGGAGAGGATGGGAAAATGGGGAGGCAGAAGAGAGAGAGCAGGGAGGACGAGATGGAGAGATTTAAGTGTAGAGGAGGGAGACGAGGGGAAGGAAGAAGAGAGAAAAGCATAAAGCGGGAAAGAAACTAGCAAAGGAAAAGTGAAGGAGAGAAGAGAAAAAGGGAGAAACCAGACTGGGTTAAAACTTAGTATTTGGCTGGACTTTGTACAGTGGTTCCCAACCTTTTGCATTCAGGGACTTCTTTACTGTCACTGAGTAAACTGAAGACACATTTTAGAGATATTTCATATTATAATAATTTCATAACGACAACAGCAGAGAACAACTGATAAACCCTACAAATAACCCAAATGCCTACTGCAGGGAGTTTGTGTTAGATTAGCAATCATGATGAATTTTGAGCTGATTATTTCATGTGAACATTATATCAGAGATAAGTTATACTGATATGTGTTGAAACTTTGTATAGAATTTGATATACCTACAATCATTCATTCTTTAAAGGCGTCTTTTTAGATATTTGTTTTGCTTGGCCATCTTTTCTACGACATTAATTTAATTTGAAATTAATTTGCATTTAATTATATTAGTTGTTTTATTTTATTTGGTTTATTTTATTTTATTTTTTTATGCTTTTAACAGCCTTTAAAATCAAGAAGGCCTCAAAACCCCCTGGGAAGCTTTGGGGACCCACAGTGGGGTCGGGAAATATATGTGAAAATGCAGAACAACACTTAATATTAGACACAGTCACACAGCGAAGAGGAGCTGATTTCTCTGAAGCTGTACCGCTGATCATAAATACATCCTCCCTCTGCAGCTCCGGTCAGACCCGGGGATGAATGTCCCTGTGTGACTGGCAGAGGCTGCGCTGCTTTCGCCTCCATCAGAGCCAAGTTTCAATCAGTGTTTTATTTTCTTCTTTTCTTTATAAGGGCAGCGCCACCTGTTTTGACACTGTAACACAAAGTAGTTAATAACGTTTAAATGAATGTAAGGCTCGTGTTAGCGACAGGGCTGATCCTCAGACAAACTGATGAGGTGATTCCCTCTCACCTCTGTCCAAAATTGACACATGGACCTCGGATGGCTTGTTCGCTGTCTAACTTGCTATTTCCAACATGCAACCACGTTACACTGGTTACAGAGAATGAGGAATAATGTGACAGTAATACAGGACTGTCAGCGTCTGTCAGTGTGTCCGCCGTGTCCGCGCCTTTTTGAGAGAAAAACAGCTAGTAGGGTAACAACAATGTCACATCCTCAGTCACACTGACCAGTGGTGCAACTTTTCAACTCTATCACTCAGTCAGTCACTCGCTCACGGACAGCCCCATGTCTATGGCTGCGACCCCATGCTGCAGTTCAGCCAAAAATGAGGGGGAGAAGAGAACTAGATGGAAGATGTATAATCCAAAAGTCAAATGTCGTCCTAGACAAAGTGCAGTACAGCCACAAACCTCAGCCAATGTTCATTACTTATACACTTCTGTAGACTCGAGCTTTGAAGTTTGAAACAAATACAGGATTTTTACATCAAAAGTCTATATTGTTGTTAATGAAAACATCTTCATTTCATTAGTCAAGATCTGGACTAACAAGTATCAGCGATCACAAATGAATTATGTGCACACTGTAGTTGTAGTTTATAGTACTTCAGAATGTCAGGAGCACTTATATAAACATGCAGATGGATGACAGATTAAAGGCTGTTGTGATGTTGCTCCACCAGCCTCCAGAACAGCTACAATACTTGGCATACATCCTACAAGTCTCTGTACTCCAATTGCAGTCTTCCAAAAGGTATTTCCTCATTTTGAAGTTTCGTGATTTTGGAGGAAGACTCAGTCAAAAATGTTGCTGAAAAGATGGATTAAGATCTGATATGATACCATCACTGCCTTTGTGTACCCTGTATGGCGTATCTGCACTGGTTGTGTTTCTCCACATAATGTTTTTCCTCTCATTTGTGACCTGTCTGTTATTTAATTATATATCTTGTCACTGGTGACCTGCTGCTGCTTTCATCAGCTTCTCCTGCCTGCACATTTACAGTCATTACATGATCGTCTTGCTGATGGGTCTCATTTGCCAGTGTAGCTTATAAAGAGGCATTGAATCTGATAAACACCTGAAAAAGTCCTCATAGTTGCCTTAAAGCTTCTAAAGGGATCATGCATAATCACACTCGTGTCCTATTTCAGTTCTTGGCCCAGATGGTTAAACAAACCATGATCTAGTTAGATTTCTACAACTGTCCTTTTCAGTTTTTATTCACAATGTGGACATTCAAGGGACAAAAAAGATCTTACCTCTCTGTTTTGCAGTATTGCTCTTGCACTCTCACTCATACACTCACTGCTCTCTTTTCTTGCTGTCTTTCTCTCTGAGTGCTTGTCTTCTCTTTTCTTTCATCTGCACTGCCCTGTCTGCCCTCAGCAGCAAACCTCTGCTTATTAGAGAAAGAGAGAGAAACAGAGACTGATGGAGAGCGAAGGAGAGAAGATAGAAAGAAGGAGAATGGAAAGAAATAGAAAGCAAATTTTGCTTGTCAGGATTTCTGTGTACTTGTGTGCATTTGTGTGTGTGTTTGTGTGTGTGTTTGTGTGTGTGTGTGTGTGTGTGTGTGTGTGTGTGTGTGTGTGTTAGTGTGTGTCTATAAGAGACTGAGAGGAAGAGAGAGAGAGATTTTTGCTTATCGGACAGGAAGTGGATCTCTTACAATAGCATTCTGACGTTTCCCCTTCTCTAATGTGGAAAACTGTTAAGATTCCTATTCCAGATAGCATGCGAGCATGCACGTACACACACACACACACACACACACACACACACACACACACACACACACACGTCACAGCGGTGCAGATAAGATGCAGCTGCTGTGTTGTAGACAGAATCACTGAGTCAGCCATATGTATTCACAGACTTAAGACAATTGCTAATTCACACCAACACGAAAGCGCACACAGACACACAAACATACACAATTCTACATGAGGCTTACATACCTCTCATACAGTTTAGTATTTGCTGTTCAGCTGATGCTCGAAATACAGTTATAGACACACACAAAATACAGAGAGGAGGAATAAACAGATAAAGAGAAAGACATTTGGCTTGTAGAGGATGGTTGAAATGATGTGACAGAGAAAGAAAGATGATAATTCTGTGTCCAAACGGGCAAGAGGGAACTAAAGAAAGAGAAAATTTAATTTAGATAGAACTGAGGGAAAGGAGAGGCTAAAAACAGATACAAGACCTGTCTATAGAGAAACTAACAAATGCCCGTTTCTGTTTCATTTCCATCTCAAATGATTGGACAGCGATTAAACATCTGTTTCAGCTGAACTTCAGCATGTAAGATCTGCAGTCTGCCGCTCTAAGAGGAAAGACCTCTGATATGTAGAAAGTGACGCGTAATCGATCTAATGCCTGATGTGTAATACATAAGCGAAATCAGAAGCATGCATTTCCAAAACTGACTGAACAAACAGGACATATTAAGCAAAGATTGAAGGTTTCTGTCCCCTCAAGCAAAAGAATATTTGGGAACTGAATGAACACTTGGACTGTAACTTTTTGAAAAAGTAACGTTGAATGAGAAGTGAAATATAACTTGTTAAAAATGATTTCAAATCCACCTGAATAGCACAATCATAAAACTACGTTATAGATTGGTGAAGTTAGCAGCAGCTTGCACTAGTGTGGTTTTTAGGGCCGTAAGACCAAAGTGTCAATGGCCAGACAATCACTGGTGACTACTTTAAAAAGGAGTCCTCCAAAGCCTCCTTTTCCTTTCTGAAAATGTCAGTTGTTGTTTTTCAGCACTTGTATTTGTTGCCTGTGACGGTTAGTCTTTAGCCCCTTCTCCACTGTGATTGCACAGCTGGTGGCAGTGACGAGCGCAGGGTTTTATCCAAAGTTAAACATTTTTTCAACACTCATTTTTTTGTTTTCCAGCCACAGAAGGCATTTATTGTCAGACGTATCACTATGAATTTGTTTTACTAAGTCTTTTAAAAGATACTGTTGTTTGAAGCTGAATTACAATTCTGAAAGGGAGACGATGACACTGGAGCCATTGTTGGAGCTGCAGGATGGCTAAACTTAGCTTCTGAGCTAAAAGTAGTAAGTTTCTTTCTTGCATTCAGTGTCACGGAGATATTCAATGGTAAGAAAACTCATGTCATATATGACACTGTCACTACCAAAGTTGACCTCTTTGGTTTCCAGTATGTTGTATTGCTCAAAGATGGAAATGCAGTACAGAGCAGTTTATTTTATATCTGCTACATTGGAGATCACATTTATTTTTCACTTGGGGCATTGCACTTGCCTGAAGAGAGTTTACTTGCCCTGGGCAAGTGTTAATGCAGTGACAGGAAAAAATGCTTTGGTGGACACACAACACTTCCAGGTAGAGTTCACGTAGTGCACTGTGGCCATTTAGTTTATTTTAGAGATAGCGTGCTGATTTTTTCCCCCCCATTTTTTTCCACCAGTCGATTAGTTGAATAGAAGTCAGAATATCAGTCGACTAAGATTTTCTTTGGTTGAATACAGCCCTAGTGTTTTTCCCCATTTTGTATTTTCTCATCAAAATCTTCTTCTGTGTTACTGAACATGGGGCTCCCTCTGATAATGACATCAAAAAATTTACAGCCGCAACTTTTAGATATAAACTTATTATTTATCAGCTTATCAATTATTTTTCAGCTGCTGTCATGAATATTAGTTCAGTGGAATGAGCTAGCTACTGTGTTTTGTGTTAACAAGGAGGACAGAAATAGCCTGTATACTGATGGGGCCAGAGACCAGTGACTGTGCATTTTGCAGTTGCCCCCTGCTGGTGTTTAAGACGTGAGCTGTTGTGCTTATACGCTGTTATTTGTAAATTCTACAAGATTGTTTTAAATTGAAGAATATTTGCTATTTTTAAATGTTTAAATGGTCAAGATTATGTGATGTGTGGTGTGTGGTGTGTGTGTGTGTGTGTGTGTGTGTGTGTGTGTGTGTGTGTGTGTGTGTGTGTGTGTGTGTGATTATGTTTGCATTCTAAGGATATGTTGCTTAGAACCCCTTATCCCCCGTAATTAATTAGAAATCAATTAAATGACATGAGGATCTGAAACAGCAACCTCCTTTTCTTAAATTTCAGGCCTCAAAATCCCTGCCTCAAATCCCAGGCATTCAACTTAGCCATGGAAGTTTAATAAATTACACAAAACGAAAAACAAAAACCAATTTGACAAAAAGACAGAATTGGAGAATTTGCTTCACAGAGGCTTCCATATAATAGAAACAATAAGAAAGAATGTATGATGAGGATTTACACGGAGTGAGACATCCAGATGGTGTAACAGAAAAAGAGAGCTATGATGCAAGAGTAAAGTTATGTCAGACAGAAGGAGGAAAAGTGACACAGAAATGCTGACAGCCTGACAGTCAGACAGAGGGGTAGGCAGAAGGAGAATGCCCAGGAAAGCGTTGCTGTGACTCACGTTTTCCATCTCAGTAAATCAGAATGATCCCTCTCTGGTCCAGAGTGTCTCTGTGTGTATGAGAGCGAGGAAAGGTAAAACAGGAGAACGTAAAATGGTATAAGGCGCAGAAGAGACTGTGTGTGAGTTTGCAGGATTCCTGTGGATCCTTAAAAAGGCATTACATTCATCAATCTGAAAATAAGACTGTAAATTGTTTTAAAATGTCTTAGATCAATCTTTTTAAAGTTTGCAAAGATGTGTAAAATTTAAAAATAAATGGTAACATCTTTTTTTTTTTTAAAATAATTTACGATTGCCTTTTCCATAAATGTTACACAGATGAGGATAGCTGAACCAACAACACTCACATTTTGCTTCTGCCCAGAGAGGAGGATCCACTGCTGGCTAGCTGTCACTGTACCTTGGACGATACAGGGAAGTGCTAGTTCAATGGAAAATGGGCTATTAAGATTTTGCGGCATGGCTGAAACTGTTTAAAGACAATGCAGTTAGACTGATGGTGGGATCAGTTTAAAGGATTTATGTTTTTCAGAACCCCAACAGTTGAACTGAAATTTTAAAAGTCTTTTGACGCCTCTCTCTCACTCTGCCTTTTGTTTAAGAGGTTAGTTTGGCTTGCTGGCCTTGGTGCCAGTGGGCGGGGTTGGAGAGGTCATCAGGTAACTCCCTGAAGGTAGATGCATCCTCCTGTATCTGCCCATCTGCAGTTTGAAAGTTGACATTCCACATCCCGTGCTACTACATTGATTTTCCAAATATCTTGTGACAAATCTCAAATATCCATTACATGTAAAATGATACAAATATATTCAACTCAGTAGAACGGAACATCATTCAATTCATAATTCATCCTGTCAAAACTGTCCAGGCGTGTCCCCAGGCATTTCATAATTGTACGTACATAATGGTTAGTGGATATGCTCAGTAGTTGAGTGAAAAGGTGGCTGTGTTTTGATGCAAAGGTTAAGAGCTTTCAGTCTCAACCTGGATCCGCATGTTTTCTT
>NC_142176.1:27929428-28049428 GCF_026936395.1 Plectropomus leopardus | reverse complement strand
AACCATTATGATGTGGTGTGTATGTGTGTCTTTCAAGTGTGCGTGTGTGTGTGTGTGTGTATGTATGTGTGTGTGTGTGTGTGTGTGTGTGTGTGTGTGTGTGTGTGTGTGTGTGTGTGTGTGTGTGCTGATGAGGGGATACCAGTCCTCCCATGACAGAGGTAATCCTGTTCAGTGGCAGGTCTGGATATCCCAACTGGTGTGTGTGTATGTGTTTGTGTGTCTCTGTGTGTATCCCATAGCAGCAGGTCATAGAGCCCAAATCTACTGTCTGCTTGTCTGCCTGCTACTCTGTCATTTAGTCTGTATGTTTGCCAGTTTGTCTGCTCTTCTGTCTGTGCCCCGTTGTGCCTGCTTCTCAACATTCGACTCAACTGAAACATAAACTTTTATCTAAAAGGCCTGAATAAGTAATATTGCTCATGTGAACATGCTATAGAAGGTAGTAAACAAAGGAAACCATATGGCTTATCCTTGCAGATTGAACATGCGCATCTGAACTTTAGTTCCACATTATGTGCATCAGTCTACATAAAATGTATGCATGTGGCAAAGTGCATCGGATTGTGACCCCCACACCATGACAGTTCTGCACTGTAACACCATCACAGCCTGACACATGGACCTATTTTTTATCTTTTAACCATATAAACAGTAATTTTGCAGCTGGTTGGTTGAAGCATTTAGATCTTAGAGTGTGTGTGTCTTGAATGACATGAATGAATGTGTTTGCATGTATTCAGATGTTTAAGTACATGTTCATGTGCTGCATGTGTCCGTTTTTGGAAGCAAATTTTAAATTTGTGACTGTGTATGCGTACAGTATAGGTTTCATGTTAGATGAGCAAGTGTGCTTACTTGCATGTGCACATGGTTTGCGATAGTTTGGTGAATGAGTGCGTATGTTAGCTGTGCTTTCTTTTGTGTTTTGGGAGTGTTACAGTGTCTGTTTTCACCAGCGGGGGGCTAATGGAACGGCTTTGTTGGTTTAAAGGAATTACCAGCCTCCTTCGCCAAAATCAACTCATAATCTGCTTTACTGGCACCACTAGGCTCTCTGCCACACCACTGACAGTACCTACCAGCACAACAGACACACACACACACACACACACACACACACACACACACACACACACACACACACACACCAGTGGTGATCAGCCAAACACCACTACAAGATGCTAACTCTCTCGTGAAAATAGACTGGATGAGAGGAGAGAGGCAGAGGAAGACAGGGAAGAGAAATACCAGTAAGACAATAAGAATGGGAGAGAGGTATGAGGTGAAGAGACAGAGAGAGAGCAGTGCAACAATGGAAGAGTGGGGGGGTGAGACGCAGGGAGAGACAGGGAGAGATGAGATGCTGCAGGGTTATCAGTGATTAACAGTCCCACCCTATAGAATGTTGGGTTGGACTTCAAAGAAAGAGCTGCTTTTTGTTTTCCAGGCCTTGAGTATAACCCTGTAAGGAATGTAGTGTTTACACACACACACACACACACACACACACACACACACACACACACACACACACACACACACACAATTGCTCCAAGTTTAACAGTGAGACTGGGAAGCATGCAAGGGAAGATGGGAGAGATTGAAAAGAGGATGTCATGGGGAAGATGGAACGAAAAGGAGAAACATATTCAAAATGAACACATTTTATTAATTTTATCACAGTGAGTTAATAATGTTGTGATGAAAAATGCTATGTACTTGTGTGTGTGCATTGAACAACTACCGCACATTCATCGTCTCACTCCCAACTCGTCACTGATGCATAGTCAGTGGCCGTCAGCGTCAGATACTGAAACATGGAGGCACCCTTTAGTGGCTGTATGAGATGCACCAGGCATTCTCATTTTTTGAGGCTCTGAGCGGCTGCTTTATTATAAAAAGTGATAAAGTCTCCATGGGGTGGATGAGAGAGGAGATGAGTATGTCAAACAAACTCCACAATCTCACCCGTGAGACTGATTTTTGTTTCTAGTGTGAAACACAGAATCAGTCGAGTTTGTTAATAACAGCATAATGTGCAAATACGCGTAACGTACTATGCTAGTGCTGTATGTCACGTGTCAATTATTTAATCTAATGGCACATAAGTAGTATTTAGTAACAAACATACTTGTTTTAAGCCAAAGCATTTTTGTTTGTTTGATTTTACCAAACCTAACAATGTACTTGTGTTGCCTAAAAGAAAGTAAACATTGTTTTTTTTTTTTTTTTAATCTATGTTTTAAGATTATTTTTGAACAGAGACAGTATATATTTAACAAACGCTTTTTAATTTCCTGTGAAAACATTTATTTTGACAAGACAAAATACATGTAACATGTATGTTGTAAATGTACACACCAGCCCTCAGTGTCTGAAACTGACGCTCGGAAGTACCTGTAGCGTCAAAGCTCAATGTGAAGGGCCACTGTTTTGTAATATCCCACTTGTCGTAAAAAGTGCTGATGTGTTTGAAACTTTGCTTATGTCACAGGTGCACTTTTGCATGTGGTTGGAACAATAGAGAGCGCTGAAACACTGCATCGAAACCAGACCATCTGTACAGCACGTAAGAAAAAAATCTGATCCTAGGATTACCATTATAAACACAATATTTTAGTCAAAACCTAGCTGTTCAAACCAAGCTTTGCATTTTGATTACAGCAACTGTTCTAGGCTGTCCTCTGTGTAAAGCTAATAACTCACCAAATACTTGCCAAAATAGCAGAGAAAATTGTGCATCTGGCATTAGAATGGGATGAATGGATGGACACTGAATATCATCTTTGTCTTTAAGCAAAAACCTTAATAAGTACGTTTGATTTTTCTCTGATGAATCAGCTTCTTGCAGGATATCTTGCATCTCGTAAAGGTCAGGCTATTGAGACCTTTGAAATTTTGACCACAGTATGTGTCACCCTACCTCAGCCTATAGACATGATATGCGTTTTGCAGTTAAAAGCCCAGTGCTCACCTATGTGATCTCAAGAAAACACTGACTGAAGACCTATTTGTGCTGTCTTGATTAGCTAATGTTGACAACAACAAGGCATATTTGACAGATTTTAAACTTCCTTTTTTGTGACATAATATGATTATCACCTTGACATAAGAAGACCTGAACTTTTGTCATGTTAGAATCCAGTATTCACCAATTGCAACAAGTGGATTTTTCCTATTGTTAAAATGCCTGCATATATAAACATACAACCATAAAAGTGAAAACATTCTCTCAGCACAGCCTCTTACACACACATATTGTCTCAAAACAGTTTCCCTCCATACACACACACACACACACACACACACACACACACACACACACACAGCAGTAAAATGCTCCATCAAAGTACAAAAGTGGAGCGAGAGAGGGAGATAGAAAGAGAGAAAGGGAGCGGTCTGAGATCTGAGAGGAGAGGAGACGAGAACAATGGCTTTAAGTCTTGACAAACACTTAGCCGAGGCCTTTAGACTAACACTTTGGAGCAGACATGTCTGCCTGCATACCAATAGCAAACACTGTCACTCCCCATCTAACTCAGAGGCTTTTGATGTTCTATTCACAGAGATAGAGAGAAGGGAGGTGAAGGAGGGGATGGAGGTAGAGTGAGCGCAGTGAAGGGGATAAGGGAGAACATGAAGAAATGAATAAAGGAGAAAAATAAAGGAAAGACACGAGAAATGAAGTTGGCTGAATGAGAGAACGGAGAAAGACCTTTAATTTCTTCAGCATGGCTGTCTGACCTTTTTTCCTAATTCCTTTTTCCTTCTGCCTCTCTCCCCCTCTATCTTTGTCTGTGTCTATCTCTTTTTCTCTCTCTGTTTCCAATAATATCTAGATCACAGCAGAAAGAATAAGTTACACAGAGAAGGAAGAAGCAGCAGCAGCAGCAGCAGAAGAAGAAGAGGACACAGAATGGATCCCCATCCATAACATCATGGTACATATTTACAATCTTGAGGTTGCCCCTGTCTGTCCGTTTGTCTTTCTCTCTCTCTCCCCCGAAATACTGACGCTACAGCAAACAAAGAAAAAAAAAAGGTGATATATTTTTTTCACAGTAGACCAGAGCCGTATTATGTTCAGTGTCACAAATGTACTGGGAAAAATGTAACTGAATAGCAGAAATCAACAGAGGTCAATGAAAATGAACCATGGTTACCTCTTTTTTTTCAGATGTGTCACTTATTCAGTCTTTCTGTTAAACTCAGTCTTGACTCATTTGGAACAGTGTTCGAGTACTGGACTGAGATGGAGAGAAATTGTCATTGTAATGCGTTGGAAAATGGGACAAAATTAATGTCTCAAACCGGATGTCATACCGGTTTGAGACATTAATTACTGCTGATCCGAGCAAATTAAAGTTTTGTGATTTACATGTCTTGAAATTTTGTTTTACTTTTTGTTGGCTTTGCTGACAGACAGCCAGCAAGGTGCGTTAACATGTGGAAACGTGCCTATTGCTGTTGGTTTAGGACAGAGTTAATCGTGGTATTTGCAGAATGAGTCGCTAGCTAGTCAGCTCCTACCAACCCTGGGTTGGATGCAGTGCGGTAAACTGAATAGTAGCTGAATAGACCGACGTGTAACTGGTCAAAAATATTCTTGGTGGTTAACCAGTTATACCAGATGTTAGTTGGTTTTAGTGTTTGTTTGTTTTTTTTTGTCCAGTATAAAATGGGTTTGAGTGTATTTTAGAGCCCTTATTGGTGTTGATGCAGTGCATATTCCATATTTGGGTTAAAAAATTATTTTTATATTCTGATGCAATCTATTGCTCTTTTCTGTTTTTTCTATCTTTCAGTTGATCTGAATTTTTGCTGCATTGCTTTTTTCTCTCAGTGGTAACTCTGTTGTGGACACACCTTCTATACACATAATATCAACTCTTTTGCAATAGGTTTAATAGGTACACCCGGCTAAAACTAATATAACAGTCCTGCAGTGAATCCCAGCTGCATAGAGGTTTCAATGTTTAGTTTTTGCTGAATCTGTTTAAGAGAGGCGTCAGCTATACTGTATTGCCATTTTGGAGGCTGCGACTGAACTGCATCTTGGTGTACTTGATAAAGTGGCAGCTGAGGAGTGCTAAATGGAGTTTGATGTTTTCACATAACAGCAGTGACATACAAACTATCATATGTGCAAACATGTACACATACACGTATGTCATTACCAACCACATCTCTTATCAGCCAAAGTGCATAAGCACTGGCAGGCAAAAACAGACTCACAAATCCTCACATACACACACACACACATACACACACGCACAACCTCCTCTGCAAGTTGATAAGTGTGTTAGGAGGCTGGGAGAAATTATTAATTATCAGGCTAATGGGCACCAGGCTGAGTTCTGCTTCATTAAGCTCTAACTGTTTGTGTGTGTGAATGTTTGTGTTTGTGTGTTTGTGTTTGTATCAGAGGGCGGGAGGACCTCTGAGTAATACACAAAGATAGGTGCACATAAATTCGCATACACCCATACACAGGGGGGTTTGTTTACCAGCCCAACAACTGCACATCACATATTCACTCATGCAGGCATGCACACACATGAAAAGATTTGAATAAAGAAATCGTAACGTAATCGTCTTCCATACGATATTTAATATAATATATAAAACCTTGAAGTCTGTCTATTTTTATGTTTAACAGAACTTTGTGGACAATGATGCCATTTGCTTCGACAACGCATGAAAGCTGTCCCATTGACTTCCATATAGAGCCGCTTGAACACTTGAGTGGTTTTCATAGTAATGACTCACACTTACATTGGTACATTTTCTAATGCTAAACAATATAAAGACAATGATTATTGACAGCAGAAGCCTCAAGTTCAATCTTAATATTTTGTGATTTTGCTCAGTACCTCTCAGTATCAACAGCTACCCAAAGTGAAGTGTACCACTTAATGTGTCTATGTACAGTACGTACGTGTGTTGTGTGCAGTTGGAGTAGTTACTGTGTTTGTGCCCTGTGTTGAATGGTGATGCAGTTTGCCTCCGCTCTATCCCTTGCAGGGTTGTGCTGGCTACAGTATGATAAGTAAAACCAGCGTTGACGTTAATCTGTCTCACTCCCACTAGGAAAAACAGATAAGAGGGGGAGAGGGGCAGAGGGAGGGTGAGACAGTGAAGGGAGTCAAAGAGAAAAAGTTACATTGTTGTAATTATTTGGATTGAGATGGAGCCCTAACATAATTTAAAGTTACAATGACAATTTATTTTTTGCGGATTTTGTTAATATTTTTTTTTGTTTGTTTGTTTAGTAAAAGAGAAGAGAAAGGGGAAAGAGAGAGAGAGAGAAAAATGCAACAGAGATCCCCACTCGGATTCAAATCAGGGAAATTGCCATTACACGGTATACTTCTTAGACCTTTTGGCCACCAGAGTGCTTCTTCTGTAAACATCTGAAAGCATAGCATGGTGGTACATAGCTTTAAACATTAGGAACACACAAGCTAATTATCAATCACCCTTTGACAGTTTGCTTTGACATTAGGAACGACAAAAAAGTAAATGCAGTTCAGGTCAACAATCTCCCGTTGATCTTTGACTGCCAAAATAAAGAAAACAAACTTTAGGAGGAGGGATCAGGATTTGATTCAGTACTTCATAGGGCTGGTTATCTTTTAAAAAAATGACAGTAATACCCCTACCAATACCTTAAAAGTGATACAGATACCAATAAAGTACTGAATTTAATTCCTTTTTTTTTCTTCTTACATTCAATGCCCATCATGTGAATTTGATAAAATGCTACCAGACACAACAGGCGTGTTTTAAGTCCTTACTTTTGAACATTTTGGCGGCATCTTGCATGCTAAACGTCTAACTCCATCCATAATGCCAGGCTTGACTCCACCACACCACAGACTGTGTGTGTCGTAGCTGCTGAGGTAGTGGGCCAATACATTAAATGGAAGACACTTGCAGTATTGGCTGCGAGCAAAACAGTACAAATTGCATTATTTCTTTATCGAATGCAGGTATTGTTTGACTGGAGAAGTTTTGATAGTACTTGGCACTGGGTCCTTGTGGTCACCAGCTTAAAGTAACGAGCACCGATACCAAGCCATAGTTATTTAGGTGTTCCTTGTCTTTTTGGTCAAATTGCTTCTTTTTCTTGTGGTCGTTTAATCTGAGAGAATGCTGTTTTCCACTCTCTAGTCCATCACATTGCATTGAATGGTAGTACCTGAACTAAGAATTCAGCATGCTAGTTCATGTTGTTCTCCAGATAAACATGTTTTCTATTTCCTGTCCTGCTGCCATAGTTTTGCTGAAATCTTGTTGAGTTTGAATTTAAAGGCCTGAGTCAAACTCTCTGTATCAACAGTGTGTGTGACAGCACATGGCTATATGTGAGATTTTTTGTGCGTGTGGACATGAGTGTTTCTCTATAAATAGTGCTGATGGTAACATAAGCAGGGGCCCAGGCTCAGTGGTTTTTCCCATTGATTAGCTGGCAGGCTAATGCACAATCATCCCCACCACTCATGCACACACACACACACACACAAACACACACGCACACACACGTGCACACAAACACACACACACAAGCACGCACCCACACAAACTACTGCACTGCACTAATGAGAGTTGGTTAAGACCCCCTAGGAACAACCAACCACCACTTTACCCCTGAGAGAGACAAGGAGTGTGAGCGATAGACGGTGAAAACGAAGTCAAAAGTGGAGGTAGAATAAATCAGATAAAAGAGCATGAAGAGAAAAATAAGGAGAAGGAAAGCTGAAAGGGACAGAGCATGATAAAAGGCCATAATAATAACAGCAAACAGAGTGATGGAATGAATGCAGTCCTGCCTTAATTTTTGTGTGAATGTGTGTATGTATGTGGCTAAGATGCCCCTGAGGGGTGTCCTCTTGCTGTCGATGTGTGTATCCCAGTGTCTGGATGTATGTGTGTGCTAGAATTACCCAGAATGCTTTAGCGATTGACTGGCTGGCTAATGGCGGTCTCTGTTTTCCTCTGATGGTCATTGACTGAGCCTTCTCATCAATACCTGTTTTTACAGCTATTCTAGAGCTGTGTGTGGTTGTGCCTGTCATCCATGTGTGTGCCTGTGTACATGCCTGTGTAGTTGGATGTTATGATTGTTGTCGTGTGTGTGTTTGGTTGTGTGAGCTATTTATGAAAGAAATTACCTCTACTTGGGAATTTCCGAGTTCCTTGCTAGAAACTTTTTTTTTTCAGTTCTTTATATATCTTTTTTGGCTCTACCGTTTTAGATTTGAATTTTTAAGATCTCATCCAATGAAGGCAAACTGTTATGTTTACATTTGTGGAGCAGAATAGGTTTACTATTTTTTAGGGGTCGGACTCTCATACACATATAGTTAGTCACAATACAGTACTATCACAGTCCAATGGCCATGATAACAATGATATCACAATACTGTGATTCTGTGATAATTCATACACAATAAGATTTCTGTGTAACTGAAGAAAAAAAAAATAAAAAGACTAAAAATCTGAAATAACTTATTTTTTCACTGCATTATGGTGTCAGTTTCAGAGAATTTGACACAATGTACAAAAAAGTGTAGCGTCTTACCTTAGTGCCTCTTCAACACACACATACAAACACACACACGCACTGTAGATCGGCCTCCAATTGTGGTGGCATTTTCTCCACGTTAAGATAGAAAAGACAGAAGAAATTTTTTTTTTTTAAAGTTTAAACACTGTGCCGGAGAGGTTAGAAGCCAGAAATGGCTTAAATAGATTTAATATATATAATTGTTTTTCCTGCATATTAATTTTGGTGGTGGCTGCCACCGCCAATTTCCAGGCTGCCACCACTTTAAAGTCAGTGTTGCCAAAAAGCAACGCATTATAATCATTCCACATCTTCATTAATTTTATATTTTAAAAATGCAGTGACCGCGGTTGTCCATCGCAGCGCTGTTGCGGTGCCTGACTATGTCCACATCACAGACTGGAAGCACGGGAAAAAATTCTTTACCACTTCCTACACTTCAGTAAACTTCAATTTTCCTCTGAGAAATTTACTCCAGTCACGATGAGCATTGGTGTCAGGCGGTGTCCTGATAAATAAAAATAATACATTTATCAGGTCTGAAAATATTCCTGGAGAGGGGAGGGGCCATCAACGAAGGACGAGGAGATGAGGAGGAGTCTAGGTGAGGAATAGATTAATGTAATTATACAAATTGCACAAATGGTAAAGAATATGTGATCATTTTACCTATTTCGGCCACAGGTGGTCATAATGAGCACACAAAGTTTCATCCTCATTCGAAAGTGATTCTTAAGATATACCGAGGACGAAAAGTAAACGGCAACCTTCATTAGAGACGGATCATCCAGATCTGCTTGCAGTGGACGGAGAGCTCAGCTCCGCTGTGCTGCCGTGAGGACCAAAAAGTAGGGGAGACTGGGGACAATTGTGACACTGTCTCTTTCAGCACCCATATCAAGCTGAAAGTGTGTGTTACAGCTCTCAAATTTTGACACCAAGTGCTTTGACGGAGGCTTCAACATTTACCAAGTAAGTTGTAACCATGTTGTTTTTTGCAATATAAAAAATAAATAAACAAGAATGACAAAGACATGCAGTGCAGGGGGAGGCAGAAAACCCACTGGGCTTTTTTGGGGCCTCCATGTAAATAATAATAAATGGCCCTTCTAGTGTTAACATTAGTTTTTATACATCTTCCCAGATCTAATAAACATAATAAACACAGAGTCAGTGGTTTTGACCCACAATGGCTGGAAAAATTCACCTGGCTCAGACACAATGAGGAGGGAAAGAAGAAGAACTTCAACGCAACTACCCTGTAATGGGGCTGTATTTTGGTGATCTTTAAAGGCTTAGTTTGCATCCTGTGAATGATTTTTCTTTTTTCTTTTTAAAGGGATAGTTCACATTTTTGGCACTTTAAGTGTAAATTAATATATTTTTATTTTTGTTATATTTTATTTAAAAAATCACCAAAGCCCACTTAGATAAAATATATTTTCTGAAAGGATGCATTTTACCATCTTTTTGAGTTGTTCTAAACTGATTACCTGATTAGCCTTAAGTATCTGAAACTGTGGTTTATGGCATGAAAATGATCAATCAAAAAATTGTTGCCACAGCACCTACCACCACTGCCTTTTTTGGAGCCAGGAACAACCCTATAATAATTCATAAAAAATAATAATAATAAAGATAAAGACAAAGACAAAGATTTCATAGAAATCTATGCAGTGATACAAAGTTTAGAAAAATGCACAAATGACAAAAAGTCTGTATATACAAAGGCAAATGGATTACAAATTAATCAATGAAGTGCTATGAGTCTTGACAAATTAGAGTCCTTTTCAGAAGTTTTTTGAAAAAAAATAATGTAGATGATGATTGTAGTGATGGAAGTAGGCTGTTACAAAGAGATGGGCCTCTGTATATCAGTGCATATTAATTAAGGGAAATCTGACAAAGTCCTTAAGGGTGATTTGTGGAATGTGAGGGAATGTCTCAGAACACTTAAAGAAGTTCTGGAAAACACTTAGCAGGTGATGAATTAAGTGTACATATTTATACAAATCAACAAATTAGTTACCTTCACTTCACTTAACACCCATTTATTTGATAAGTGCTGCCACAAAGAGTCATAGTGACTCGATGGAGATTTAACCCATCGCCCATCATTCATTAAATATGTGGACACTGCTGAGTGATGTCCCACAGCTTACCTTGTTATATAGTTTCATAAGCCTAATATAATGGTACAAGTGTCACTGCAATGCAATATTTTAAATGCTCAGGGAAATCCTGTATAATGTTTTAGACCATTTGAATTGAGTAAGAGGGCATAGTTGGAAAAGAGGAAAAGATGAGGTTGATAAATACTGTTACCTTTGAGCAAAGCTTCATACAACTCTTTTCTCCTCCAGCCTCTTATCTCTTATCTCTCATTCCATACCTTTTCCTCCTCTCTCCTCATCATCATAGCACTGTTTTTCTGCTCTCCTCTGTAAATGGAGCTGGTGCCGGTTCTGGTTGCTGGTGCCGGTTCATCCTCAGTAAGGCTAAAGGCCTTACTGAGGATGGAAAACATTTATTGTCAGATGATGGACAATATGCAGACTTCATTCCTATGTGGGCTGATTTGTAAAGTTCTGATCAGAGTAACACATTTCTGTGTTTAGATGACAGGCTTTGTTGGTTTAGATGTGACAGTGATCTGTTATCTCCCTGCAGTGATTGAAAACCAAACCTCTCCTCTTCTCTCTCAGCTCTCCTACCTGTCTCTTTTCCTCTCTTTTCTTTCGTCTTCTTCCTCTCCTCCTACCTTTCTGCCCTCAGTTTGGAAAGGATTTGGTCTCACAGACACTCAGCAAGACTATCACCACTCCACCCAGGAGACCACTCATCTCTCCCTTCAACTCTCCCCCCTCACCACCTACCCCTCCCTCCCTCTATCCATCCATCTACCCATCTATCCATCCATCGATTGCCACTATTCCTGGACTCCTGTTATCCCACTCCTGGTCCAGCTCGGGTTTCCCTTCCCTTCCCACTACTCGTCTGTGTGTGTGTGTGTGTGTGTGTGTGTGTGTGTGTGTGTGTGTGTGTGTGTGTGTGTGTGTGTGTGTGTGTGTGTGTGTGTGTGTGTGTGTGCGCGCGTGTGGGCGCGCTAACCTTTTTATTTCTCTGTCTTTCTGAGTGTCACATTAGATTAATTATCAAATCTGCTCCAGCATGATAATCACGAAGAAATAAACATTCATTTTCTTTCACTATTAATGTGAAAACAAGACAGAATTTACCCAAATCAATACGTAATCACTTTTTATCTACTCAAAATACATGATTGCAGCACTTGACCCCCCCCCCACACACACACACACACACACACACACAGATGTACTTTCCACTAAATGTGACTCAATTCCATGCTCATTAGTAGAAACAGGTCTCTTGCCACGTAGTCACCTCTAAATGGCCTAAGTGGCCTGAGTATTGATAATCTATAAGAAATGGTCAATTCTATGAGAAAAGCTGGCTTAATCAATATCCTGACTACTCCGGTAAGAAGTGAGCTCAATCATTCATCAATTCATTCACTAACCAAATCGTTTATTTTATTAATATGATTTTATTTTTAATGGATACCTTTTAAGTTGGGTTTTTTTTTGGGACATATTGGACAGATGTTGGCATGTGAGAGGGTAGAGGGATGGGGAAACACAACATCCAAAGAGTCCTCGTCCAGAGACACTGGGGTCAGCAGTCAGCAACAGTCAGCAATCAGTCCCAGAAAATGTTTTAATGACTAAGTTGATTTTAAATCCACTGGAAAACTTGAAAGCAACAGCAAAGGTTGATACGAGGGCTGGATGATAAAACAGTTTTTTTCAATAGGGCATCGCGATAAAAAAAAAATTAGATGATAACAATGACGTTTTAATTTGATATTGATAGATCTAACAGCCTATCACACTGCAAATATAAACAAACAAACACACTAACAGCTCCTCAGTCCTCTGCCTCTCTTCTCTGCCTCTGCTCTGTGTTTGGCAGCCTGTTTGCGGAGGGCGGAGCTATCTCACACACAATGTGGACAGCAGCGTAACTTCAGAGCAGAGCCCACAGGGGAGCAAATGAACGACAACAACGACAATGCACATTATCTTAAAATACAATAAAAGGGAGATGGTATGATGATCTTATGAAACATCTGTTGAACAAGCAGAAAACAAACTTGCAGAAAGTTGCCATCATCAGCCATTCTGTCCACAGTAACATTCGCTGCCGTCTCAAGCCACGGAGCTCGTTATGCTAAAGTGCTGAAAGCAAACTCGCTGAGGAAAGCGTTGACAAAAAAGGCAACATGACATAAATTACATGAAAGTGGTTTAAATATCTCAAAATTGACAAAGGGAAGATTATGATGGTCTGTAAAGTATGCCATTGGTCAGTGCTTACGAAGACGGGAGACACAACAGCAGCAGTCACCCAGTATTCCAACGTAACATGTCTCCATGAACTCTATAAACGCTATTCAACCACTTTGATTATTATTTTTTAAAAAACATTTAAATTATTTTGATCGTTGGACCGTGACATAATAAAAGACTATAAATTATCGAAGAATGAACACATGTTGGGACTTTATGACCGCTTCAGAAGCAGGAAGCTTCCAGTTATTTTTGTCTCTCTTGCTGACCATGCCAATAAATCTGAATGAATTTTTCTTTGTTTTTCATGAAATGGACTGAATGATTGGACTGTGAAAAACCCAAAAGAGATAAGCATGTAGCATGTCCATGTTGACGGAAGTTTAAAAATGTATGTTTTGGTGCGTGATGCGAAGCCGATTAAAACTAGCTCAAGCAGATGGTCCATGGTGAGGTTGTGGGCTGTAATGGGTTTTATCTGAGATCCAAATAATTTCATGAAAATGATCTTCTTTGCAACATCAATTGCAACCAGACCAGACGCATTAAAGACTTGCGAAACTTGTAGCCACACTACCTAGTAAAAGGGGCTCATTGATTAATCAGGGCCGAGCTTTTAATTGAAGTTTTATGGTAAATTCTGAATAGAGATGCATTAATCGGTACGCACGCTACATGGCAGCAGTCTGTTTAAATGGCCCAGGATTTCCTCTCCTCTCAGTGGGCTCTCATTCCTCTCGACGAGTGACAAGAAAGCTGCCTGGCAGAGGAGAGGTGCGTTGTGCCTCTGTGTGTGCGGACACTAACTGTCATTGCAGGGTTTGATGTTGCTGGATCTAATTGTCTTTCATGTGAACACAAGAGAGGGTGTTTGGCAAGCACGGGGCAAAGAGAGAGAGCGAGAGAGGACACAGAGGAAGAGGAGGGTTGAGGGGACATGATAGTGAGGATGAGGGGGAAAGGGAAAGCGTTTTAAGAGACCACGTGGATTACACAGAGAAATGAATGAGTCTGTCAAGGCGATGACTCTTTCCCTCATTATTCTTTTTAAAATTAGCAAGCGACATGCTGTGAGGGAAATATTTTTCTCTCCCTGAATTCACCTCATTCCTCTCTCCTGCCTGTCATCCTCTGAGGGTAATGTTAGAGGCTTTTTATTAACATTACCGTGGACTAACTATTTGCACCACCAATCTGACCTTAATTCTCACCTCAACATCTTAATAACACATCTGAAATAACACACATCCCCTTTAAAGAAGTGGGGTCCAGCCACGATACCCTTGTTTTGGAGGACTTTTTTTTAGAAAGATGAGGAAACTCTTGAATAATCCAAACTGTTGTACATGTAGAAGTTCTAACGCTAACCCACTGTTTGCTTTCCTCCCTGTATGTTCCATTACTGCCTGCCTGGCTCTTTAACACCGCTGCAACTCACCTCAGTGAGGAGAATTTGTTTAAAAAGCCTGGTAATTGATGCAGGGCTGAGAACTAAGAGAGAGGCTGCCGCATGTGATTAATGCACACAGAATGTGGGCAGCATTTTTTTTACTGAGACACTTTTAACTGGGCCTCTTAAATGACCATGGAGAAAGAGAGACAGAAAGAGCGAGAAAAAGCAATTCCCCTATTGCTCTCATTTTACCTGTGTGTGCGTCTGTGTGGTTTGTGTGCAAACTAACTCACTGTAGCTATTAAAGTAGGTGACAGCTGGATAAAACACCTATGATTTAGCCGCTTTTGGAAAACAAGAACAAACGTGAGCGTGCAAAGACATACAAGCACCCTCAGAGGCTGATCATAGGGTTGATTTTGAATTAAGATATTTGCTGTTTTTTTTATTAAAATGTGAGAAATTCTGACAGTTCAGCACTGTTGGTGCTAAAACAACAGTGCCATCCTGTTACATGCCATAAAACAATCCAAAGAGCATTGTGGGGAAGCCAACTTAGTGGAGTGCAATGAAAATGCAATGTGAGATAATTATAATAATTATTAATTGATGCAATGCACATTTCTTTATTGTATATTAGAAAGAAGGAACTTTAAAGATGAGTGTGACTTAAAATAATCCCTTAACATCGCAAATAAATTTTTTAAAATCATACATTCTTTATGGAATACAAGTAGTACAGTATAGCAATGATGGAAATGTAGTGTGATTAATGTCATGAGTTATATTTCATCCCACAATGTGGTGAATACAAGACTAACACTACATCACTAAACCACAGGTATGGAAAAACTAAGAAAAAGGGCATTAATGTTTTGAATATTCTGTGTCATTGGACCAAGTCCTCTGTGTCTGTATTAGTGTCCGTGTCTTTGCTCGAGCAGTAGATTGAATGCACTTCCACATACCTCTATGGAAATGAAGTGACACACACACACACACACACACACACACACACACATACACACGGTGGGACAATCAGGTCATTCCAAGGTAAAAGGACTTAGATATTGTGAAATATTCATACTTTAGAGGAACCGTGTGTGTGTGTGTGTGTGTGTGTGTGTGTGTGTGCGTGCGCGCACATGTACGTGTGTGTGTGTGTGTGTGTGTGTGTGTGTGTGTGTGTGTGTGTGCGCGTGCATGCATGGTTGTGCATGTGCATGTAGGTGTAAATATGTGTGTCAAGCTCATGACTGCTACAAGCAGTTCTCTTTAATTGAGGTCCTGACGCCTCAAGCAAAAATGCTTAGGAGAAAGATAAAACTTGCACAGTGGTGGGTAAACACATGCACATATGCACACACACACACACACACACACACACACACACACACACACACACACACACACACACACACACAGAGAGAGAGAGACCAACACAACAATTGTTGACCTTAAAAACTAAATAAATAAAAGTTTGTTATCAGGAAGTCAGTACTGATACAGCATGATGCAGGTTGCTTTCTGACCACTGCCAGTGTATGAATACATTATTAATGCTTGCATTATTGATTGCTTTTCACATGTCTTACCAGAGTAAGGATGATATAAGTCACTGGTTTCAGGGTTTGCATGTGGTAAGACCAGTTACAGAGTATGGGTCATTTTAAAAATCTCCTACCATTAACAATACCAGTAACCTAAAAGTAACAGAAAAACCAAGAGTGCTTTGTTTGATACCCATACTGTGAATGGGGTGGTGGCATGTAGTATAGCCAACTACTGTTTAGGGGGTTTAATTGCAGAGAGTATAACATGCTAACACCAGGGAACACAGCTGCAAAACATGCAAAGAAGGTGGAAAAGCAATGGCACTATTTTTCTATTCTTTCTATCTATTAACAAGCAGTTGATGAGGTTATTTACCTGACATTAACGACAGATTATATGACAACCTTCAAGGCTTTACAGAAAGCTTACTTTTCAGCATATAGTCATTTGCTTTCCCAAACGCAGCCAAAGGAGAAGCAGTGCTTGTTTAACTGAATTTTGCACTCACTTGACATTTCTGTTGGATTTCTGCTGTAATTGGAAAGCTTAGCTCACTGTATTATGAAATGGGACTTGATTAACTAAATCAACTGCAGGCCACCGTAGCTCAAGGCTCAGGAGGGGTGAATGGTTTGGGTGCTGCCGATGTAGTTGCATTAGCAGAGGTCATAGATTACATAAAAAAAACACTGAGTATGTTATCAGCTATGATGTAAATTATCAGTACCTTATTATCCATTATCTGCTACCTGTTTTATTGTGTGTGTGTGTGTGTGTGTGTGTGTGTGTGCGTGTGTGTGTTTGTGTTCTCCACATACAGAAGATAAGACCACCTCACTAAAAGCCTGAGCCTGGTGGCATTTTGTTCGTATCAGAATTATAGATATTAAATGTTTGACTAAAGATATTATAACACACATTTTTACCTCAAACACATGTCCACAACTCTTGTGTGTGCATGAGATAATGGTTTCTAAAAGCCTTGAAAAACAACATCTATTCTTCTCCTCTAAATATTGGCCTTCACTAAATGGTTTATTGAAGATAAAGTTTTTTCCTGTTTAACACTTTGACTGGTTGCATGGATAGCAGCGTGAGGCCAGGGTAGAGGTGGGGTGTGTATGTCTTTGTACATGCTTGTTTGCCTGTGGCAATAACTGTGGCTGTGCTCATGCGCATTTTTAAACATCTATATGTCGTTGGGTTTTTTTGGTCTTTTTCCAGGATATGTGGTGTATGTGCTTGTTTGTCTGTGTCTGTGTCTAACTAGTGAGTGCTATTATGAGCAAAAAGTAAATATACTGTCGATACTTTATCTGTAATTTACAGTGTATGTAGTTTCCTGTGTTCTCTGCCCTTTAGCAGCTCTGATAAGAGGTTTTCATTACAGCCAGGTTTCTAAACTTTATCAAGATCTCTCTCTCCCTCCCCCTCTTTCTCCCTCTCTCTCTCTTTCCCTCTGTCTCTCTTAAAAGCTAATGGATTACACACGTAGTCCTGCGAAAGCATGCACATGCACATATTACCATGTGTACACTGAAAGAAGTAAAAACCCCTGAAAGCTGTGCTTGGCACTTTGCAGTAACAGTACTTTGAAATATATAATAAATTCACCACATTGACCAGTCCTGCAGACATCCTGTGACCTTAAGTGATCACAAAAGGCCAGAAAGTACTGCTGCTTCCCTTGATTCCTACAGTAAATACTTATTCCATCCCCTTGTTTCATTTTCTGTGTGACCAATTTCCAAAATTCTCTTTGCCAAGCTTCCCATACTTCTTCCAACTGTATTTGGGAGTGCAGCAGTAATTTGTGAGGTCAATTAAGAGGCATTGTGGTGCTCTGGTCTGAGCGACAAAACGAGAGGGAGGGAGAGAGAGAGAGAGAGAGAGAGAGAGAGAGAGAGAGAGAGAGAGAGAGAGGTGTTCCCCCTTCCCCTCCCTCCCTTCTTTCCACCCACCTTCTAATCCCTTAAAAGCACTTACGAGATTGGCGCTACCCGCCTGCTTTTGCCCGCCCGTCTACCCGTTGGTTGCCACAGCAGCTGATTGGAGGAATCGGGGCTCCTAATTGGATCATGAGGGTGTGATGCAGGCGACAGCAGCCACATTATGGGAAGCTGACTTTGTGCAGCGTAACCCTGCCAGGATGACCCCTTCCCTGTGTATGCAGCTGTGTGTGTGTGTGTGTGTGTGTGTGTGTGTGTGTGTGTGTGTGTGTGTGTGTGTGTGTGTGTGTGTGTGTGTGTGTGTGTGTGCTTGCGCACACACAGAGACTGACCTCAATGTGACTAAGAGCCTCCTCTCATCAAGGCGGGCTGGCTGAGGCTGCAGGAAGGGATAGATTGATGAAGAGAGGATAGGAAAGTAGAAGAGAGGAAAAAGAGGAGAAAACTGAGAAAAAAATAAGAAAAAGGAATAAAAGTGAAGAGAGACAGTGTGAAGAGATATTAGCACAGTATTCAGGGCACCATGTTTCAGTTTTCCTTTTTTTTTTTTTTTTTTTTTTAACAAATTTTTCCTTCCTCTCTGACAGTAGGGGGTAAGGTAGGATTGATGACATGATGCAGTGAATTAATCCCCCTGAACTTTGTGTCTGTGCTCTGTGTGTGTGTGTATGTGTGAGTGTTGGTGTCTTTCACTTTGGTGCAAAGTGACTGTGTTGTCCGTTACGGTGTAAATTGATAGCGTCACTGCTCTTTGCCGCATTACGGGGAGCGTGGAGCTGTACATTCAGTTTCCTAACTGCATTCTATATCACACCATCATGCACACCTGATCCCACAGACCTGAATGATACTCCAGCAAGGACTATTTCGAAGCATTTTAACTTGAAACCTCGCGGGCGAAAGACACACACATACATGCACACTTCCTTTATGTGCTGTATGCTAAGTGCATTTATTCAATTCGATAGCATTATTTAAATGTTATTCTTTATTTTAAGCAGGTTTCGGGTAGCTTTATATTAAGTCTGTTATTCTTTGTAAAGCCAACAATACTTTAAAGCTGACATGCCCCTTAAATCCTTTAAAACCTTTTTATACCTGTGATTCATTGTAGCTTGGCCTATTCACTCTTTCTTTTTTTTTTTTTTTTAATTACAAAGCCAAACCATTAACATTTTCACAGTAAAACTAAATTATCACTGAGAGAACTAATCATTTTAAATCCCTGTGTTCTTTAGTATGCATGTGGAAATGAGCATGCTAAGACATAGTTATGACAGGAGGTAAAAAAAGTTTTGGCAACAGCAGAGTTTATTTTTAAAAACAAATTAAGCAAAGTTAAATCCCTGCATGACCTACATCTACCAATTATTTATGTGTAAATACAAGGAATTCAGCCTTTTTTGACAACACCTGTTCTTTTTAATTTGGTATGCTGTAAAGTGCTGCAAAGACATACAATCTGCTAAAGAAAAACCTTAAGCAGCATTAAATGACATAAGTTTTTGACGTTAAGGTTAATTGTAATTAGTAGAACTCCGAAACAGATTTCCTAACAGTTGAGAAAATCCAGTTGCAAATATGATAATGTTTCTGGGCGGGTCCATAGCGACACTGCATGTCTCTCTTCTGTCAGTATGATAACTTTAACTCCAATAACCAGCTCATTTCAGCAGGGGATGTCCCACCAAATATCTGTGCGCGTGTGTGTATATTGAAGTATGTGTGTGCATGTATGGATGCGGGTGTTCAATTAAGTGTGAGTGTGAGTGTGTCTGACCATTTTGGGAGTATGAGCATATGTGTGGAATAATTTGTGTGTGTGTGTGTGTGTGTGTGTGTGTGAGTGAGTGAGTGTGTGTGTGTGTGTGTGTGTGTGTGTGTGTGTGTGTGTGTGTGTGTGTGTGTGTGTGTGTGTGTGTGTGTGTGTGTGTGTGTGTGTGTGTGTGTGTGGTGCGGCGCGGCAGTACAGCAGGGGCGTCTGATCCCTCCACCTTTTAAGAACATCAGAGGGTGTGAAAAGCACTGATTGCCCTAACCGCTCTCATTGGGACTCAAACCCCCGGCTTAGTTGTGCTTGAGCGAGTTTGGAGAGACAAGAGAGGGAGAGAGAGAGGTGTGTCTGTGTGTGTGAGGGAAAGAGGGAACGGGGAACAGGGGAGTGACGGGGGGACAGGAGAGAGAGGGTGGGAGTGAATTAGTTTGGAAGTGATGGAGGAGGAGAGAGGAAATCAGGGTAAGCTAGGGAAAGAGTGAGCACACAAGCAAATGTGAAGTGAGAGGGACATGGTGAGAGGACGAGGGATCGGGGTAGAGGAGAGAAATGAGAAAATACTGAGGCAGCATGCAAGTTATGGAAGTCATGAGCAGGACATATTTGGGGAGACAGAAGATCGAGAGAAGTCAAGATTGGATTGTTTAAGTCTATATTTTGATGTTCAAGCAGCATATTAAGATCACTGAAGTTTTAACTTAATAAATCCATCAGGTGCTGATCTATTACAAAAAGCAAAAGACTTTCAGCAGGGCTCTGTTTCCACAATTAAAGAAAGAGATGTAGAATAAATCTGGCTGGGTGGTTTTACCTAACAGTCAAATGTGTAGAGGGGCGACCCTTTAAAATGTCAATTTGATGCCCAAGGTCAAGTCTCAGGTCAGAAAGCCTGGTGAAGTGTCTTTGGGGAAGCTAGTGATTCCCTGCAGGTTCCTAGATAGTCACTTTGTTCTTGAACCCATGCTCTCTTGCCTCTGTTTAATCAACGTATTGAGGCTGAATGTGAGTTTAGAGTAATATTTTATGATCACAACACTAAATAAAACAATTAAGAAAATGCTGGATAGAAATAAAATCACAGTAAAGAGAGTGAAAGGGCCTGGTCCTTTGTCTTTGTGCTGTGAGTACACAATCAGCAATTTAGGATTGAGAGAAGGGACATATTATTTGTTTCTTGTAATATGTTGTTGGGTAACAGTAACCCTGTATGACAAAGATTCTAGGTGTACAGATACTTTAGTAGATGGGTTTATAAAAGTGAATGTTTCTATTCATCTTTTGCAAGTTAGGTACAAATTTAAAAAATAAAGGAGATCTGAAGATTTCCTTTGTGTGTGTGTATTATACACTAGTTTTTGAATGTGTGTGTGTGTGTGTGCGCGCGCGCGTGTGTTTGTGCATGTGTGTGCGTGTGTGTGTGTGTGTGTGTGTGTGTGTGTGTGTGTGTGTGTGTTTGTGTGTGTGTGTGCGTGTGTGTGTGTGTGTGTGTGTGTGTGTAGGTGTCCTCAATGTCATTTAGGGGTTAAACGTCAGTGTTGACTGTGTAGAGCAGAGTGAAGCACAAGACCCGCTGACTGATATCCACTGACATTCAACACATTAAGCCCTGAACACTATCTACACGTGCTAAAAGTGCTGTTTAGCCTACTTTGCCAGCTGCATAGAAATACAAGCAACAAGCCTTTACCCTAACTGGAATTTATTTTTCAGTGACCTTCAAAGCAGAAGCATGCAGTGGAGGGAGCGTGAGAAAAAAAAATGCAGAGGGAAAAATGCTCAACATGTTTTTGTTTCTGTTACTGTAGTGAGGATTCGTGAAGATACACTTGGTAACAGATAAAATGGCATTTGTGCTGTAATGTGTTGCTTTCTTTTGATGACATTAACATTAACTTTAATTTGTTGGGGCAATAAAGGAAATTGTTTTTGTAAATGTCTGAAAAACATGCAGGCTGTACTACAGTTAAAAGAAGGGTAGATGAGGTTAGGAGGGAAGGGGAAGGAAGAAAAGGAGAGGAAGTTTTTCTTGATGTTTATTCATACTTTGAGATTCATGTATTTATGAAGGTTCATTAGTTATGTCAATGTCCTACTGTCTCATCGGGGTGGACAATATATCGAATCTACTCAAGGTATCACGGCTCGTTCCACGTGCGATATATAAAATGACTATGTTTATACTATGAGTATAAATAGTCACATCGTTTTTATAAGCCGTCAGAGTTTGGGTTCACTCGCTCTCTCCTAAGGCTTTTTCTCTCCCGCAGACACACACACACACACACATACGCAAAGCAGGGCATTTGCAGAGCTCTAGACTTTGACTATTTAGCCAAATTTTTCTACCATGTAGAATTACTGAGATTTGCAAATACCATTAATATATTAACTGAAGAGCAGTTAGTGTGTTTCCAGTTTACAGTGAGTTCATCAATTTTAACAGACCCACGGTAACAGTCTAACTGAATGAGTGGTAGTGGCGGTAGTGTGAGCAGGTAAGGCTGTGTTTGTATATGCATAGCTCCTATCGCGACTATTTAGTCACATTTGGCAACAGCAGAACACCATTGTGACTTGCAAATATATATGAACTGGAGAGCTGTTTGTTCTTTGCCCGCTCACAGGGATTGAATTCTCACAGTAAAAGGCGCTGTGGTATACGTTTAACTGTCCGGTAATGCTAACATCCAAATATTGACCGGAAGCTTCAAGTCCACAGAAAAACATGGCCGCTTCCAGGCTGCGACGAGCCAGGTCCTCTATAATAAAGGCACCATGGGTCCTGCTTTGATTTATTTAATTCTAACAATATATTTGGAAATTTAATCATAAAAGTATTTTATTTAACTTTGTTAATGTTTTTTTAAAGGACATTCAAAATATTGAGATACCTCACATACGGCAATATAGCCTTAAAATATTGTGATATTATTTTAAAGCCATATCACCCATCATACCATCTAATAAAAACTAGGGGTACCCTTTTAGGATGACAGGTCATTTAAGATAGATTTAAAACATCACAAAGGGCAAATGAAACCCAGAAATATGAGTTGAGAACAGAAAAGAAAGCAACAATAGAAAGAAGAGACTGAGAAGTCTGGCTCTCCCCCTCACACACACACACACACACACACACACACACACACACACACACACACTCACATGTTAAGATGCACATTTACACAAACCTTACACACACTAAAACACACACAGCATGGCCCAGTAGATTTATATGGGGCAATGGGGTCTTGGGGTCAGATATCCAGGGGTAACCAGAGGCCTGACCCCCTGGTTTGTTTGGGAGTTGGGGGGTACACACACACACACAACACACACACACGCACAGACAGAGTGATACACAATTTAGTGCACACACATACACTGAATAGAGATGCTTAACTGCTTTAAGGAAACATCTTGATTCCTTAAACTTGCATGAAATGAGTGTCAGTGATAGGTGATGTAAACCTTCAATAAGGAAAAGCAGAAGAAAATCCAAACAAAAACAACATTTGGGGTTAGAAAGCAAAACACACACACACACGCTCGCGTGTGCACTCATTCATCAGGGTGGGGGTCAGGTGTGGGGTTAGACTGTGAGGGTCTCTAATAGGTTCCCCTGACACATGAAGTGTCAACACTGGAGACAGAGATGTCATCACACACACACATACTCATGCACTCACACGCAAGCACATACCGTGTCCCAATGTCATATGGTTTCAAATGGCAAGTTTATACAAACACTGAAATGCATTACATTTAATGCAAGCCTAACAATACAGTACAAATAAAATGTGTGCTGTGACGCTCACACTCTCCTCAATACACAGACATAAAATAAAGTGCTATTAGAATTACTTATTTTTGGTCAAGGCATGAAATGCAGGATTGTTGGTTACTGTTTGTAAATAGGCTTGCCAGCGAAAGTGAAAGTAAAAGAGACTAACCCTAACCCTCCAGATTCACTTGTGTTTCGCCTTGCTGTATTTTTTTGGGAGGGGTTCTGTGCTTGGATGCCCGCTGCTTACATTCTGGCAGCTGGTCACTATGTTTTTGTAAAGCCTCGATCTCACCTACCCACAACCATCTCGAACACAGAAAATCAGACAATAAAAGCATTGGGCAGAGTCTCTGCTGAAAAATACACTGTCACACACTTCAAGTGTGCCATAAGTGATGACTGATCTGTCAATGCAATGTTTGTTTTTTGGAGAATCCTTTATTATTTCTGTATCTATATCTATATGAATAATATATATTTAAAGTATTTTTACTCTTAAGTTTCTAAATTCTTAACCCTGCTTGTTTCATCCTAGAAATGATAACAGGGCAGCTCATCTCTTACACGGTGCACAGAGTGTGTTTTGCCAGCTTATGTTTGTGTGTTAATGTGTGTTTTGTTATATTTAGGTGTGTATCTCAGCATTTTTAAGATATGTATATTTTCAGTATGGATATTTGAGTGTGTAAGAGCGTATATGAGAACATATGAATGTATACATCCAGTGTGTGTGTGTGTGTGGTTCCACACGCACATGTGCATGTGTCGTTATGGATTGCCACATTGTGGACTTGACAGGATCATAATTACAAGCAGTGATGAAATCTACCAAGTGTTTTCTCCCTGCATGACTGTGTGTGTGTGTGTGTGTGTGTGTGTGTGTGTGTGTGTGTGTGTGTGTGTGTGTGTGTGTGTGTGTGTGTGTGTGTGTGTGTGGTGTGTGTGTGTGATATTTGTCATCCGTGGCAGCACGCTTCCTGTTAGCACACAGTAACCATGATCACACCTCCATCTTCCACTAATAGGACCACGACAGACTGTCGCAGAGCAAAGGTAGATAGATAGATAGATAGATAGATAGATAGCACCTAAATGCAGAAAAAAATGAAAACATGTTCACGTCTTTTCCTATTAAAATTCCCCAAAGGATTTCCCCTCAGAGGAACTCTCTCTGTGTAGTCGGTGTTTCTCTGATAATGTATTGCAGAGAGTGAGTGAGATGTCTTAAGTGTGTGTCAGACACGCACCCGTTCACCACATAAAGGCTTTTTCCCTCCCTTCATTGGTTTGTGATCCAACCCTACCTGCCACTGTAGCCAAATCAGAGAGAAAGAGAGGAAGAGAAGGATGGAGAGAAAGGGAGGAGGGTCTGGAGGGTTAGTTGGGGGTGGAGGGGCAGAGGAGAGAAGAAGATGGAGGAAAGATGAGAGGAGTCAACAGAGAGGGGGTGAGTGAGGGAAAGAGAGAGAGACGGGAGGCGCTCAATTTGCCATCACGGGTGCAACGGGGCAGAAAGTATCCAAGAAAGAGGATGAGGGTGTGCGTGTGTGTGTTCGTGCGTTTGTGTGTGTGTGAGAGAGAGAGACGGTGAGTGAATGTTTATGCATTTATGTGTGTGTGTGTGTGCCAGTGTGCGTGTGTGTCTAACAAGGGAGAAAAGACAACTCATTTGAATGTCAGATACGGGGAAGCGTGGCGTGCAGGGAGGGAGGGATGAGGCGAGGAGGGATGAGAAGAATGAATATGGATTACTGGGATGAAGATTCTATTATTTTCTGCCCGTTTCTCTGATCTCTTTGTCGCAATGGTATAGGCCTGTGTATGAGCGTGTGTGTCAGTGTGTGTGTGTGTTTAAGTATGATAGAGAAGGTATGGGTCTGCGACAGAGAGAATGTATTTGCTTATGTGATGTCTGTATGTGTTTGTTACAGTGCTCATGTGTAGCCAAAATTAATTTAACAAAAATGATGAAGAGAGGATGTGTGTGTGTGTGTGTGTGTGTGTGTGTGTGTGTGTGTGTGTGTGTGTGTGTGTGTGTGTGTGAGAGAGAGAGAGAGAGAGAGAGAGGAAGAAAAAGAGAGAGTTCTTAAGTTTGAATGAATAATAGACTGAAAACCATGAAGTGTTTGCTTTTTCCAGTTTTTATGAAATCACAGCAGCATTTTGCTACATTTGCCTCTTCTCATCTACACACCTAACATACATGCCCATACTCACTCTCTCTGTTAACACACTCCCACATGCAACTATTGATTTTCTAATTATAAAGTAATATTATGTCTAAATGTAGCATTAGAAAAGCTCTATACAAACAGTACGATTTTGCAAATTCTAAGTTCAACTTCTTTTGTTATTTCTAATGAACATACAATGACAAATACAGTAAAGGACCCAAGTTTAAATGGTTCAGTTTAACAAGTGTACAAGTGTTAGAAGTGGCTTTGATCATTCCCAGATGTTGGCTAAAAAATGTGGTCATACTACTCAGTGTTTTTCATTTTTCATTTCAAGGTGGTAAAGGTGTTTAAGGCCTTTCCTTCCTTCTCCTTATCCTTCCTACTTTTTGTATGCCCTTAAGTTGATATTTCAAAACTCTGTCAGGGGCTTTTCTCTGACTTCATCCTAAAAACATGAAAGAAAAAAATGCACTATGGCCAACAGTTCTTGAAAGGGGGTGGGAAACCACTGATACAAGTGTAATTGCTTTTTTTTTCTTCTTTTTGTTTAAATCAGCACATTTTATAGCATTTTCATTGCATTAAATACACAGATTCATAGACTGTATCAAGTAATGATTGTGGCTACTGTGACACCAACCATCAGTTTGTGACCTGAAGTCTGGCATTTCTGTTGTCTCTATCTTGGTTCTTCGGGGCCAGTCGTGACCATATTTGGATGAGAGGTTGGAGCTTTGGAGCACCAATTGGTTGATTTGACTCAGAAGACTGTAGCGACGCAGACAGTCTTAGCAGCCCAACCCGTGAATTGTCGTGAAGGTTGAAATTAGCTCAGGAAGGGGATTTACTCTCTACTGTCTACTGCCAAACTCAAGTGGCCATTAGAGAAACTGCAGTTTTTACACGCTGCATTCACTTCCAGTTTTCACTCTTGGAGGTTACCACTCTGTTGTTTACAACATCTATTCCACATCTGTCCGTCCTGGAAGAGGGATCCCTCATCATCCTCTGCCACTCTTCCTGAGGTTTCGTCCTTTTTTTCCCCCGTTACAGGGGTTCTTTTTGGGGAGTTTTTCCTTGGCTGATGTGAGGGTCTAAGGGCAGAGGGATGTCGTGCCCTGTAAAGCCCTCTGAGGCAAACCCTGTTTTGTGATAATGGGCTTTAGAAATAAAATTGACTTGACTTGTTTTGTTTTTTCCTGAAATTCCCATTCCAGTGGAATGCGTGTGGAGGAAAGAAAGTCTGTTTACATGTAACTTTGTATTGTTCTCCATCTTTTGATCAGTGATTCCCTCTCTTCCTTTTAATGTATCATCATAACATTTTTCTTAAACTCCCTCCTCGAGATCTTCACCTTTTTTCTGATGCATACTGCTCCTCCTCCCTCACTCTCCACACAATATCAATCTCTTTTTCTTTCTTTCTGTCTTTTGTTCTCTCTTTCTCTTTCTTCGGTTGAGTTGTGAGCAGACATAGGGAGAGAGGGAGAGAGATGTGAGTCTCGGCCAATTTGTCCTGACACATAGAGATGCTCAGGTGGGAGAGGGGTGTCAAACAACTGAGAGAGCGAGAGACGGGTTTGTGGAGGGGGGTGGGTGTGGGGGTATAAGAAAGACGGAAGACAAGAACAGGAGGGTCAAGAATGGTAGAAGAAGAGAGGTAGAGGAAAGGGCTCATACAGATATTACTAGACTGTAAGGCAGTTGCTTATGTGTGTAAAAATGTTGAGCCTGTTCCAAATTTTACTCTTGGAAAACTCATCAGAACCTTTTGTACGTATTTTAAACATACAGTCAAATCAAACAGACCCAAACGGACACATTTTTCTCTCCAGTATAAAGAACAACACGATTAGTGCTGATAGAGAGGTGCTTGGATTTTTCAGATACTGGCATGTAGTCAAGTGAATTAATTTATGTTCCCCAAAATCATGAATTTGCTTCAGAATGCTTTATGATTTACACCGTACATGCCACCCTTCATCCTAAGACGTGTATTTTACATGATGTTTAACTTCACTTTGACTCTGCAGCCACAGCACGAATGCACAAAATGTAAAATTCAACAAGATAGAAGAGGGGTTAAAAGAGAATGAAGAGGGATGAGAGAAAGAGAGTGATTTTATATCAGACACGAGGGGGGGGGGCAGCGATGGTTCCTGGGGCGTCCCCCTGTGATAGTGGCATGTTCCCCTTGTGTCGCAACAAGAGAGAGAGTGGGATCGACAGAGAGAGAGATATCTAATCTTAGAGGGTAAGGGAGCGTGGACTCCCCAGGGCTTGTCGTGCTCAGCACCTTGTTAACCAGACATCTCTCTTTCCATCTCTATTTCCATCTCTCTTTCCACCTTGCTTTCTCTCTCTCTCTCCCACTGTCACTATGTTGCTCTCTCTCTCTCTCTACATCTCCCTCTAGCTCTCTGTCCCTCTTTTTGTTAGACAGGCAGGAAGAATCAGGCATCTTGCCACTATTGTCATTCTCACCTCTCCAGCTCCTCCATCTTTTTCTCCACCATAATTCATCTCTATACATCTATCTATCCATTTTTCCATCTGGGTCCATTTCTGTAGAGGTGCAAGCAGTTAGTGTTGTTTCATACGCTCGACCAAATGTTTGTGTCTGTGCTTGTCACAGAGGTGTTTTCATAGGTGTGTGTGTGTGTGTGTGTGTGTGTGTGTGTGTGTGTGTGTGTGTGTGTGTGTGTGTGTGTGTACGTACGTGTGTGTGTGTGTGTGTGTGTACGTGTGTGTGTGTTTTCCTGTTGTCAGTGCGTTGTCAGGTTAAGGAAACTCCTGTCTCTGGTTAATGGAACATCAGCCAAGGTTAACACAGACTGGCAGCTGAAGTCCGAACACACACACACACACACACACACAGTAGCAGGGTAGTTGCTAATCTCTGGAGCAAATCTAGTTGTCACATTCAAACAGCAATCATAATAACAGTTAAGTGTTGTCTCTACTGAATATCAGACTTTAGAGTAGGTTGCATTTGTATTGATTGTATTTAACATTGCCACTCACATAGGCATGAAACATATTTGCAGTGTATTCTGAGTTCACAGAATAATCTCCTGTGAGGACTTTGGACTCAAGTGTATGCACTACAATGTTAAGTGTATAATTTGGAACTGGAGCTTTTTTACACGAGCTTTTTGACCATGAAAAACTGCCTGCTCTGAGTTTAGAAAAACAAATTTAAGTTGAGGAACTTCAGACTCCGAATATGAACATCATGTAATACCAGTCTTTCCTCTACACTCATTTAGGAGTGGCGGCCCGCCACTCCTAAATCCTACCCGCCGCTCCTTCAAATGTCGGTTTTTTTTTTAAAATTGCAAATACACCACCGCGGCATCACAGCACAGTCCTGCACTGCGTTGGGTGTCGAGAGTGCTGAGGCAGATAACTATCTTGCTCCGTATCTACTCTTTGGGGTAGATACCACCGCCTCCTCCCACCCCCCAACAGAACTAACTGGTGCCGACGTTAATTAGCTACTCGCATCCAGGCATCAGGTCGGAGAGTCAGAGGAGTGTCGGCTTGAAAATAGCGTGCAACTTACCGGAGAAAAGGTAGACTTATTAGCTTAAGAAAACTTATAATAGATTTTATTAGTTAAATAAACATTCGCAAAATATTGATGGCCAGCTAAGGTTACGTAGCTTAAGTTAATTGGGCCCGGTGCCAACTCAACTCAGTGTCGCTAACGTGAGTAAACTAATTGATAGCATTAAGCGATATACACGCCATGATGTAACTGCTGACTGCATTTTCAGATGAGCTTGTTCAAATATTTTTCAAAGAAGAGAAAGACACCTGATGAGGATGGCGCTAGTCAGGTATCATTAGCCTTTTTACTGACTCAAATTATGATGGTTAGGTAAAAAATTATGTTCACACTTGTAATCAAATGTGACGTGAGTGTAAATTATCTAACGTTAATGTTTTATGGATTACATAAAGTATAAGTATAAGACAAGTAAAGTAAAGTATAAGTAAAGTATAAGACAAGTAACAGACAGGGAGGAGCAGTGGAACAAAGTGAAGGAGAGCAGAGTACAGGAGGGGGAGTGCCGAGTGAAGGAGCAGGAGAGCAAAGTGATGGTGCAGGAGAGAGAGATGAGAGTAGAGGAGAAAAACATAAAGGGAAACACAGGCTATCAGGCTGGGACCCTAAATGGGTTGAAAAAAAAAAAAAAATTATTGTTTCTATTTGTAGGTGAAGACTGACTTGAGAAACAGGCTGCAGGGGGATCACCTTGCAGCATGTATGCTGCTGAGCATCAACGGGCCACCTCTTGGGGAATTTCCGTACAACAGAGCCTTAGAGCTGTTCTACAAAAAACCAAGAAAAATCCATTGTTCTGAGCCTGGGTGCAAACTTTGCCACTGATTACAGCCCCATCAAGAAATTATTATTTATTGTTTTTATTATTTTATTGTTGAATTTTTGTTATTATTTTTTATTTTTACATTCAGCCTTTAAAAAGCGTCATTTGTTTACGCCGCCACGGCTCCCCGGAGCGCCTGCCCCCGCTGCTGAAAAAAATCCTAGAGGAAACACTGAATACAGCTCCAATTTTGTCTCAGACGATGTTGTATCCATTTCTTCAAGGTGTTTTACATCTGTATTTACTTTATGCCAATGTTTAAGTTGTTTATATGTGCAGCATTCGTAAAAGCTCCTCTCCTGTTGTGTGTGCTGTATCCCAGCAGGTAGAGAGGGTGGTCCATTGATCATTGAGTTGGCGGTTTGATCCCTGGCTCCTCCTGTCCACATGCTGAAGTGTCCTTAAGCAAGACCCTGAATCTCACCAGTACTGGATTAAGCCTTTGGCAGTATCAAGGTATTACAGTATGTCAGGATGTTCAGAAATCCCAAAAGTCGGATTTTCAATACCCTAAAAAAAAAACAGACACTCCTTTTCCTATCACAATGGCAGATGAACTGAGACTTAGAGTGTTGGGGATAACGTCACAGGACTAGTAAAAAAGAAAAATGAACAATTAGTTCAGAGTTCGGGTACAATGCCCCAAAAAATCTGTCTCTCTGAGTCTTTAATGTGCATGTGCCACTGCATCAGAATAAATCATTCTTAAAAAGTTTGATAGATGACGTCTAGTACATCTGGCTCATGAACGATTCGTGACGACAGAGTTTGAGGCTGAGGCATCTGTGTGGGACTACGGGATATTATGCTGCTTAGTGCTGAGCTTTGAGGTTTCAGGATGCTGTAAAACAATGTGAGAAGCACTTTCTACTCGTTCAGACACTGCCGTAATGAGAAAATACTCTTAATCCAGCTCACACATACACACACACACCGACACGCGTAGAGGCGTATTTCTGCTGCCGAGTGGTTTCTTGGTGAAAGCATATTGCGAGAGAAGCAGTTTAAGGAGTGGCAATTATAGTTTTGGACAACGTCATTGATTTAAACTCCTGATTAGAGGAAAGGTGACAGAGGTGGTACACACAATGGTGAGAGTAGGGGTGGGGTGAAGATGGGGGAATGGCACACACAAATGCATGTGTACACACACACACACACACACACACATTCACACACACTCACGCACACACTCTCTTCGTCAGTCATGGGAATGCCTTAGAATGGCAAGGGTCCCCCCCTCATTCCTGCTTTCATGTTTCTCTCGCTCTCTCTCTCTCTCTCTCTCTCTCTCTCTCTCTCTCTCTCTCTCTCTCTTTTTCTCGACACACCTGACTGAAATATTGATGTCTCCCAAGCGCTGCTGTTCATGCCTAAGTGGTTGTTTTTGTTTCAAAGAATGGGTGACTGTTTCACACACACATATACACACACAGTACAGACATAGAAAGATGTAGACAAGAGAGGAGGCACGGGCATATTTGGCTTCCTTGATTGCATTACGCTTATATGCAGGTTCACATGCCTAAATTGTTATCTTTGAATGTTATACAGTAACACTGTCACAAAAGACAGCAGCGTGTATATAATGCCCGACCAATCTTAAATCTGGCACAGTCGGCCTGCTCTTGTATTACTTAATGTGTTCCTTCTTTGTTAGCCTCTTCTTCATTTTATGATTATCAGCAGAACATAAATTAGGTTCTGTATGCACCTTTAGTTTGCAAAAACATGCTATTCCAATGGCAAATTTATCATTATTAACTGTTAAAACAGGTCTGTCGTTTAAAGGCCATTTTATTCTTAAATGGAGGCAGAAGGAATTCTTTTATTTTGAAATCAAGACATAAAGTTATAGTGTAGAAAGTTAACTAAAAAATGTTTTTTCCAATTTTTTTTTGGTAATTTCAGGATATAGAGTTACTTGTAACAAGTCTTCCAACCTACAAATCAAAATAGTCAGTTGACCTTCCCTCTAAAATTACCCATATGAGCATTTTCTGATTTGGCATTGCTCTTGGCAGGACAATATTTTTTGTCAGTGCTTTCAAAAATAATTAAAAAGGGCCACTATAAGGTGACTTTTAGCTTACCTGGTAGAGCGTGTGCCCTGTATAGGCTAAAGGCTTGGACATGCTTTTCACACTGAACTTCCATGGACCGCTGTGGTCACACTGATGTGCACACAGTTCTATTCATGTTATAATTGACAGTCCCCTTCAGCCCCGGGAATAAACGTGAGGGCTGGGAGGTGAGCTTACCATCCTCCTGCTGAAATCGGGTGAAAGTGAAACTAAGAAGAAGTTGCTGGGTCCCGAGTGAATGAATGTTCAACTTAAAACTAACTTCACTGTGGTGTAGTGGCTGTGGCTGGCTTGACTGCAGTGTTCTGGACTGGACTTGGAGCGTGGAGCAAGAGAGCGGAGCGTGTGCAGCCGGTGTTTGCTCTGCTGACTGTGCACAGTCAGAAAAAATAGGCTTCACGCTGGCATGCTTACAGGGGTCCATGCAAACCCTTGGCAACATGGGTGAATGATGACATTTACATCATATGAACCACAGCAGACCTATGTGCAGATACTGATACTACGTAAAGTCCTGGGCAGCGGCTGAGTTCGTAACTGAACCGCGGCGTGGCCCTTCGCTGTATGTACCTTTCTGTACCAGTTTTTCTGTCACTCTCCAGCTATCATAAAAGCCCTCCAAAAAATCCCTCTAAAAAATGCCTGTTACAGAAATTATTGTTATGACTGTGTGAGCACCACTCACAGGTATCACAGCGGGAAACATTGTATAACAAAACCTCCACTCTGACGTCCTCCTTTGAGAGTATTTGCAGCACCATTACAACATCAGGCTACTTCCACCTTTTCTTTTTTTGAAATAACAATAGTTATTAATCAAACAGCCTCACTATGCCAGGTGAGGACAGTGTTATTATTGATTGGCTTTACAAAATATTAACATGCATTCTTATATTTTACCAGAATGTTAACATGGTGGGTTCTGTTATTCTTGAATTTTATTTCTGTCCCAGCGGTATTTGTCTCTCTGTACAGCAGGGAAACACATGTGTACGCACATGCACTCCCTGAGAGATGCCGCTCTGTTCAGTGCTGCCTCTGTGTTACCGTTTAGCATATCCTATTAATATTAGATGAGAATCATTTGTATCTGAGCGCACCATTGACCTTAGTCTGCGGAGGCATGTAGAGTACATGTGTATGTGTGTGTCTGCACACTCAAGCCCCGCTCTTAGAACTTGTAATAGTGGATGTGACTGTGTTAGCGGAAAACACCCTTTGATTTTGAACCCCTACAAATTTTGATCAGATCGTAAATTTTAATTTTCAACAGAACTTAGTGTTAACACTGGTGACAGGCAAATGGTTAGTATATTACAGTTTCAGTAGTCTTCGTGAAGGCATCCTGTGATTGGCAGTATCAAGTAAAGTGATTTGGAAAAGCAGTATGTCTGCATCAGAAGACAAGTTGAATGCTCTGAATTATCTTTAAGAATATGATCTTGTGTGAGGTAGAAATTTGGCGTAAAAACCCTTGAACAGACATTTAGCTTTGCTGGCTGCTAACCAGATCTTATCAGTACCTTCTTGTATCATCAGCTTATACAGGCCGCCTTACCTTTGCTGTTGTGGGGCCTCGTGGCAAAAAAGAAAAAAAAGAAAAGAAAAGCATTTTAAGCAATTTATACAATTTATTGTTTCACCCAGAAGATAAAAATGTCAGCTAAACGCTTGGTAGTAAATGGAATTACCAGGTTACACCAGAATATACACTTTCTGTCTGATCCCACTTTCATTGTGAGCCTGATGAAGCCTGTGATATCTGCTGGGTTACGAGATTAATTTAGGCTGTAGTGAGTTAACCACTTACTCTGTGTGTGTGTGTGTGTGTGTGTGTGTGTGTGTGTGTGTGTGTGTGTGTGTGTGTGTGTGTGTTTTCAGGCAAAGCTGGGGTCTACACGCTGATGTCAGATTGTAATTGAGTAACTGTAGTTCAAATGCATCTCCATTAGCTCTCCCTATCAGTGTGAGCTCACTCTGAGCCTGCACAGGAGATCCATAGCCTCTAATCCAACCACTGTTGCCAACTCTTAAGGACTGAGAGGACTCACAAAACCATGGCTTAACTGTGAGACTTTAACGGCTTTATACATGTTCATCTACAGTGCAGGTTTGTGTTTTGAAAAGGTTTCTTTTTAAATTGGTATAATGCTGTGTTTATGTCAATTTAGATTGACCTTTTCAGACCTTTTTTTTTTTGTTGTTGCTTGTGTTAATACCGTTATTACCCTGCCGGTCTCCTGGCTTGTGTGCGGATTCATGGTGCTGATCAGAGAGATCCTGTTAAGTGTAATTTACATTCAACTTATAATTTGCTGCCATACTCTTTGTTGCTGTTACTTAAGTGGCGTTCATACTGTTCTAACTGGTGCTGTGTGCCATAGTGCCGTAAAGCATTACGATCTTCTCTTTAGAGATCCAACCTGCTCACCAAAGTAACATCGTGTTAGGCATTCAAGGCATGGAGTGAAAATGACAGAGTACCATTTTTTACCATCCAAAAAATCAGTGTACCATGTAAATGATGTTTAAAAGGCAGTTATTTTAAGGAAAAAAAATGTGCAGTGTTGTTTTAAGCTTGGTGACAAATGACCATTTTAATATTTACATTTTATCCCCAAAAGTTCATCATCTCTCAAAGGATGACCGGAACTTTTAAGTCCAAACTTCAGACTGGCGGAGGTATCCTTATGCATTAAAGTGGGACTAAAATCTTAAATCCTTTTGTGAAAGTATGATCCATATGAGATGAGAGTAGCTCTCTATTTATAGATACTGTGTGTGTTACGCTTTGTGTGTGCGCGTGTTTGTGTGTGTGTGTTTGCTCTCAGTGTGTCCTCTATGCCCCTGTATTGTTCCCCACATTGTTTTTCTTCACAAAAAGTCATGGCCTGACAAGGTGCTGCGCGCTGTAAAAATTATGCCTTGTTTATACGTATTTATTTCCCCTTGACAGTTTAATTATTTCTGGCCCCATTGGAGGAAACCACATAAAAAACTCCCCGTGTTCATACAGATTCTAATTAGGAATGCTGGGAAATTAAAACAGAGTTGTTTCAAAATGCTGTCATTTTTCCAGGGCCTCGTCTTGGAATTATGTCTCAATCAGCACAAGCGGAAATAATTACTTGTATACCTTCTAACTGCCAACATTTACCAAATGGCAAAGCAATTTACAGCCATCATGGCCCGAGAAGCAATCATTGGGCCAACTATAAATTCACAGGCCGACGGTTTGGAGAGCAACATTGGAAGGAAGGGTTATTGTGGAGAATTAGAGAGAGAGAGAGATAAAGGGTCGAGGTCTTTCTTTCCACCTGTGTGCTCCCTCAGTCTCTGTCCATTCTTTTCATTCCCCCTTTCTCTTTTCTTCCACTTTAATCTCTCTCCTCCTCTCACCAATCATTCTCACTATTTAAACTCTCTTTCCTTTTCCAGACCTTCCCACTTATGCCTGCATCTTTCAGCGTATTTTACAGTGAAAACATAGCCCCAAGACACACACACACACACACACACACACAACCACACACACTTCTCAAATGGAGGCAGCGCGACGATTAAGTGATTATTTCCACACACACCATTAAACACACTCATTGCAGACACAGACACAGACAAAGGCCCCAGATAAAAACATACATGAGCACAGACACTTAAACACCCGCACACATTGGCTTTAAAGTAATTACTCACACACGTCATTAGACACAGACACAGATGAAGTGGAGTGTGTTTATGTTCTGTATATCTTGCTGTGGGAACTCTTGGAGCCCCCTTTACTCTTTGGATGCAATAACATCATCCATCTAGTATAACAAATTAACTCATTTTCTCCCTTTTACTGCACAGACACAGATATAAGTAGCAACAAGCAAAAAGCAGAATGATGAATATCAGCCTGAACTTTAAAGAAGTTGTTCATGTTTATTGGTATTGACAAATACACAAGATGGGGCCTAAAAGAGCATTATATTGCCTAGAGATTTACGTAGAGATTTGGGTAACTCATATTCTGCAGAGAAAATATGGAATATATACTGTATTCCCCTTATCCCTCTCATCAGTTCAAACAGGTCATAGCTATACTGTTTTGGCTGTGTTTATTGACAGAGCATTACATGATTAAAATATTGGAGATTGTGGAGGTTTTCTCACGATTGAAAATTAGTGAGTCAGTTTTGATGTTAGGCTGTTTGTCAGTTGCTCATTTTTTGTGATCATAATAGTTTTGAGATGTGCTTTGGCAGTGTGGTGGGGTTTGGCTTTCTGCATTGATGGTTGGATAACTGGCTGTTGTTGCTATGGGCTCTCTCAGAATGGACTAATAAGCTCTCTGCTTAAAGCCAATAAAATAGATTAATTTGAAACTGTATTTGCATAATCTTTTACACTTTGAAATGGAACATAATTTATCCCTTTAATATATTTTACATTTCTGCTTGCCAAACAAGCACTCTGCTAATGTCAGTTTGTAGTCATCTGTAGCACATAGACCAGATTTAAAATTTACCGAGAAGTGACAGTATGATACTTGGTGGTCTGTGCGCACACACACAGCAACAGGGCTAACAAAACTCACAGTTATTAGTAGGTTTAATCACAGAGTCATTTTTTTTTTTTGTCTTGTCTTAGTGTGACTTTGGCAGGGCTGCCTTATCACCTGGTGTTGGATGTTAGAAGTTTCTGCTGTGTTAACTAGTGCTAACTGGGCAGACATTAAACTTTAGAGAATTAGCAACAGAAAGTTTACTGATCTGGCAGGGAATTGGGACATTCTGCCAATCAGATGCCCAATGCAAAAAAGATTGAATGCAGGTATCATATGACTTGAGACGTTTTGATACTACTTGGTATTGGGTAACCAGCCCTACAGACGAGTGGACTTTGTGTTGAAAATTGTTTTGTCATCCCTCATTTTTTTTCTTTCCATTGCTGTTTTTTTTTTTTTTTTTTTTTTTGAGGAAATGGGATGAAAAGGAGCATTATATATTTCAAAAGTGAACTTCATCTGTGCTAATGCCAGTGATGACCACTGTGTCTACACCACCTGACACATGGCATTACAATACTGACATTTTTGTTTTACTTATTGGCCAACATATACTAATATTGAATTTGTTGAAACATGAAGTCTAGTTGACATTAACTAACACAACAACACAACTGGTACAAATCAAATATCCATGCTCACCAGTTATGAAACTGCCAATTGATGTTGACGTTCGATTTCACATTTTGTTGTCCTTGAAAATCTTTTTTTCTGTAGGCTTACCTTTCCTCTCAACCCTTAACTCCCCCCTCTTCTACCTTTGCTGTCTAATCCCTTTTCCCCCTTCATCTCCTCTGTACGCACTCTCTCTCTTACCGTCTTTATTAGTAGTGGAATTATTCACTTGGCTTGCACCTCAGTTTGAATAAATTGAGTGTTGAACTATTGGAGAGAGGGGCTTTTTTGGCAGGCATACATTTGTGTCTGTGTATGTGTGTGTTATGTGTGTGTTGCGTTAACAAAGAGACAGCATTGAGAGACGACTAATCCCAGTGGAATAGCCCACTCATGTTCTGTTTGAGAGCGGCGTAATTAAAGGAGCGCACCTCTCCGAAGTCACCTATTTCAATACAAAACACTGCTTTATACAGACACGCAGGCAGCGAGACACATACTCACACACACACACACACACACACACTCACACACTCGGTGCTTTCTCACCCAGGCAAAACTCACTCTGTGTATAATTACATCCCAGTTCTAATTTATCCCTGGGAATATATCAAAACCTGCGGAAGAGAAGACGAGAGGGAAGCAGAGAAAAAGAGCAGTGAGGTTCAGAGAGATCGTAAGGTCAAGAGAATGTAAGAAAATGGTGCTGGTTGTGGTGATGTAAAGATTTGAATATTTATGTTTTAATGTAAGATTCCCAAACACACCATCTGTCTGTCTGTCTGTCCCCCTCTATTACACTTTTCCACCTCTGTCCAGTGTTTAAACTTTTTATTGTCTTTTCCCCACTAAGTTTCTGGAGTTTCCACTCTGTTTTGGACAGACACCAAACTTACAATCTACTTAAAAAAACAAGGCCCACAGTCCCATATGTTGTTTGTTTCTATCCTCAAATACAAACGTCAGAAGCATTTTCTAAATTGGCGCCCCTAATGTGACAGGAGATCAACACAAAACAACATATATGACTGTAAAATGTTGCAGTCTTAAAACAGAAGCTTAACATTGTGAAATGGTCACTTTTTGGATAAGGCAGCAAAACTACCTAGTTAGGTTTAAGAAAAGATCATGTTTAGAGTTAAAATAAAGTATGTTTGTCACCTAAGTGCATTATGTATGTGACGTAAATAACTCAAATGTTGGCTTGAAATAACTAAAGTTTGAGTTCTGGTTTCACATGGGACATGAACAGTGGTCTCCTTGGTTAAAGTCCAGTGTTTGTTTGACCCATCCATCCACCCAACCTCATCCCTTTGTGGACTTGGACACTCTTGACTCGGCTTATACGACGTCACCTAACTTAGGTCTTTGCTCCAGTCAGAGCCACTAAAGGTTGTAATAAGTTGTTTGCACAAACGATTTTGAGTGTAAATCACTAATTTCACCATGATACAATATTAAACTGATTTATTGGATGATAAGATATTTACCGATATCACAAAGACTGCCATAATATGATTTCAATTTGATTCAATTCTTGGGCCTGCGATCATTATAAGATGATATCATATAGCCATTTTCCACAGTCAGTTACTAAAGAAGCCGCTACCCCTTTCTCCTTTGCTTTTGGCCATAAAAGAAGAAAACAGCACATCAATAATTGTGACTATTTAAGTGCAGTTTACTGAAGTTTACTCTAAATTGACTCCAGTGAACTGGCTGAACAACATTCAACAAAAGTATAGAATTTGGCTAAATAATAACTGTCAAGGTTCATAGACAAAATTGTTTTTTTGTCGTTATTATTATTAGCTGAAGCAATTTCACACTGCATTAATTAGAATAGCGGCTAGCGGACTTCAACTCTATTTACAGTTTAACAAATTAAATGTTTTATTTCTACCTTTTCTTGCTCACTGTTGGTGAGAGTCACTGTGTCTCGCGTCAGAACAGCACAGTTGAATTATAGCCTTCATGCAAGCTTTTTTTAACCTAACGTTGAAACTGTGCAGCTAATATTGTCGTAGTGAGAGCAACAAGTTAGCTGTGTTCGTTGTGTTTCTTTAGTATTTTATTTCGTAACATCAACATTGGCATCCACTTTATCTTTTGACCCATCGTCTCTTCGAAATCCAAAATATTTCCACACTGCTGATTTACTCCCAAGAGGTTGGCTAATGTCCTCATTGTCTTTTTCTTAGCTGCTTGCTGTTACCCGCATGACGTCAGTTCATGGAGACAGACAGCGCGAAAGATGTCTCTTGTGTCTTTGTGCATCAGCAAGACAGAGATGTTCTGGGTGTAAAATGGAAGCTGGAGTCTCGCTTGAACTGGGAAGATACTTGTGTGTTTCTGTTTGCTCACACAGTATTTGGCTGCAGCAGAGAACACCAACATTGACTGAGTGGAAATTATGTGCACACACACAGACAGACTAACACACATCTTCAGTGTTGACATCTATCATGTCTGCCCTGTCTGTCTGCGTTTGATGAGGTTACACCCCAGTCCAACCCAAAGCCTTCCCCTCTTTCCTGTCCCTGCTTGATGAGGTCACTCCTTTCATTCTTTGATGAGGTGCACCCAGCCAACCTTCAGTCTGACCACTGACAGGATTGTGACCGCAACTGACCCGGTCCCATAGCAATAGGGAACTTCGTGGGCATTACACCAATGCCCCTCCCTCCCCTTAGTGACTGGCCAAACTGACCTAGTGTGTGTGTGTGTGTGTGTGTGTGTGTGCATGTGTATATATTTTTTCGTGAAAAATATTCTCGTTGTAATTTATTGAACTTGATCTAAGTTGAGCCAGATACCACAAAAAAATACATTAACCTATAAACTTAATTTTTGAAGGACACATGAGATTAGATGTGTGTATTGGTGCTTGTGTGTAAATCTAAATTCATTTATGTGTAACAGTCAAATAGTAAAACGATGTGAAAGTTTACTGGAGGTTAATGATCCCTTTTTTTATAAACGTCAAGGTCACCTTCTCCATGTGACTTCTTTTTCACACCCTCTTTTTGTCACGTTATTATACACACATCTCTCTCTCTTTCTCTTTCTCTCTCTCTCTCTCTCTCTCTCTCTCTCTCTCACCCTCTCTGTATAGTATCTGTCTGTATCTCTCTGCTGCACACGCCTCTGTGTCTTCCTCGCTGTGAATCCTGCCTGACCTTTGTATGGAATAACAGGGCTGTCACATGGCTCTCTGTTCTAAAGACATCACAACATACATCCCCTAAGATTATAAGCATCTGAGTGCATGTGTGAGTGTGCAAGTGTGTGTCAAGTCAGTTGTGTGGCAGTTAAATATTGTTTAAGTGTATTTCCTAATTTGCATTTGTGTTTTTTGAAACACAAAACACCACACAAATCCGTTTTGGCTGCACTGTATAAAGTATGTCGTGAAATGAGATATGATTGCATAAGCTTTGGTGTGCTATGCAGGTGTGACTATGTGTGCGTGTGACTATGTGTGCGTGCGGGTGGGTGTGCGTGTAACTTCCATGTACCCTCATCCAAAGGTTACCCAGACAGAGTTTTGGTGACAGGCTCCAGAAAGCCCCCTAAACCCAGCAGCTTTTCCCAGCAGCTGGTGTTCTCTCCTTGGCCTGGATCACCACCACTGCCCCTTCCCTCCCTGGAGGTGCCTGAGTGGACACACACACACACACACACACACAAAAAAAAAACTTACACAAACACACACATACCAATTTAACACAAATAACACACATATTTAAGTAAGGAATTGTAGTAATTAAAGCCATGTTTTTCCAAAATGTTTTCCAGTGAGCAGGTAATCCTTTTTGGTCTATTATTAATTATTTTTTATTAATTTTACCACTAAGTGACATCTGTAGGATGTAGATGTGTTGGTGTAAGCCATGGTATGATTATTTCTCCAAACACAGTGGTTTCACCCCTGTTTTATGCTCATTTACCATCTATGCATATGTTCTGCAAAGCAAAACAACTGTCCCAAGCCTCAGAGTGTGTCACTCTCTGTTATTGTGGAAGAGGAAACACTCAAAACCTCAATTCAGCTGCAGCTATTAAGTTTGTGAACTTGTGTTGATTTAGCATATGCATAATGTAAGATAGCTATGTCTATATGGACATAATACAGTATACATTCCCATCAGTAGTGCACTGTGTGCTTGACTTACAGGGTGTAAATGTGTTCACTCTCATCTTAGTGTCCTCACAATGACTGTAAAGCAAGGCAGCCTCTTTAAATCCAGGATATTTTATAGAACTTCCACCGTCATCTACGATCTGGGGATTTAGGGCTGGATTTAGAGTCACAATTAAGGTTATGATTAAGTTTATTCAGTGAGTCAATATCTGTGTGAGTTTGTTGGGACGGATTAACGGGTCGGTGTCGGATACTGCTGCCGTGATAGTTGGTACTAACCGGGCAGATACCTAACTGACCAATATCATAAAGGTGTCCACTTCTGCCTCTGGGTCATTAGCTTGTTGAGCAGTGTATTTCTCCCAGGAACATTATGGCAATGCCCCAGCGAGGTTGACAACTCCAGCCCTGGCAGCAGTAGGCTATGCTGTCTCATCACCTCCCCCCATACCATCAGTAAATTTTGCTAAAATATATTTTTAACTGCATAACTGATAGTATTGATCATTTGGAATTCTTAGTCTCAATTAATGGTTGATTTTGAATGTCCCCTAGTCCTAATTTTGCAGCGCAGCAATCTTGGGAACATGGATGTACACACCTTCTTGCACGTTCACACACAGCCTGAAATGAACTGCAGCTTAAGTGTAGTGTTTACCTAATAACAGTTTGTGACTGCAAAACCTCTCACTGCTATTACCCCAATTGGACAGTTTGGTGACAGAGATGTCTTTTCTGGTCTCACTTTTTCCTCCCTGCTTTTAGATTCTTGCTATGTCGTGCTCTCTCCTACACACGCACGCCCGTACACACACACACACACACACACACACACACACACACACACACACACACACACACACACACACACACACACTCTTCCTTCTTTTTCTCTTCCTGGATTCAGTAGGTAGGTGGTTGGAGGGCCGTGCGGGGGGTCTGTGGTAAAATTGGCCGTTTCCACACTGTGTTCTGCTGTACCTGCTGACAGAGCTATCAGATAACTTAGCTCCATCTCTTCCGTTCCTGCTGGCAATGTAACTGCGTGTGTGTGTATGAGTGAGGTGAGTGTTGTGTGTGAGTGTGAAGGAGGATTTAAGGGTCCATGATGTAACTGGATGCTATATATGAATTGTTATTATTGAAAGATTTTTGTTTAATTTGTGATGATTTAGTATTGCATGCTATGCATTAAAACACACGCACATGTACTCACACAACTAAGAAGTCTGTGTGCTGCAGTTGGCTATAAACTGACCAGAGTCCATAGCTCCCTCTGTTGGCTAGTAGTGAACTACAGTCCCTCCCTCTGTCTGTCTCTCTACCTCTGCTGCGTTGGCAGCTCTTTCCCTTTACAAGAGCAAAGTTCAGTGTTGTCTGTTCTCTAAAATCTCCAAATTGCCTCTTTTCAGTTTTCTCCTAGCTTTACTTTTTCATAATAATTTAATTTAACATAATTATCATTCAGTGTTGAGAGGAAAAAAACACCAGATGATATTGAATTATCAACGTCATGTTTATATTAATCAGTACAGGAGCTTTGTTTGCAGCTGTAGCCTCAGTCTAGTGATATATGTTTGACTGGCACACATGTCGATGGGTGGCCTGAGGTCAGCTGCTTAAGTGACCGCCTCCTGAATTTGTTAAAGACTGTTTTGACCAGAACAGACACACACACACACACACACACACACACACACACACACACACACACACACACACACACACACACACATAAACCTGCACACACTGCCCTGAATGAACTTGCTGTGGCCTATCGAATGGTGTGATTGATGTCAGTGAGAGTTGCAATGGATAATTCTTCCACAGATGTCAACAGGCTGCCACCACAGGGTCAAAACACACGCTCACACAAGCACATAATCACAGACAATAGACGAGAGGGAGAGATCAGCAGTGTAAAATAGTCTTTACAGAGGCTAAAAAGGTGGTGCAAACAAGAGGAATTACACACACATACTGTTATTCATCATGACTTTTTATCATAGAGTTTCTATTTTATCCACAATTGTACAAATCATAGGAATGTGTGTGATTGGCGGTTAGCCGGCACACACAAAAAGAACACACAGGGTATTTCCCTGGCTTTTACTCTAATAGCTTTGTGTTAAAGAGGTTTGGGTGGCACCCTGGTTTATCCAGCGAGACAGAGAAGTGGCCTAAAGGGGTCACTGTCAACATACACACTGACTGAGAACCAATCAATAGTCAGGGGGGTGGGGTGGGTGGCGATGAGGGTCAGAGAGGGAAAAGAGGAGGCAGATAGAGAAAAGGAGCTAAGGTTGTTTCAGGGTTCAAAAGAAATAGCTGAGATTTTGTGAAAGCATCGATTTGAAATAGAAGTTTCAGAAGCCTCAGGAACATGTGTGGACAATTTTTAAGGAGCAGAGCCATGTTTATGAATTTTTGCGCTTCGTATAGGATCTTCATCATAACAATGTTACCCTCTTTACATAACAGAGAAAAGCTTTTTAAAGCATCTCCCACCGCACATATGCAGAGTGAAACCTGATCCTGAGATTTCATTCTCATGCCTTTTTTTATCAAACACATCGCTGCTTGTACTAAACTGACTGTCGGTGTCCTAAAAATTGCTTTCCAGCACAAACTGCATGCATGCATAGATTACAGAATGTAGAACTCTGCTAAGAAAAGTGTCACCGAACATTTTCTAAAGTAAACTGCGACAAAGAAACATGCCTCCACGAACACATTCAGATCATTTCAGACCGACCCTTTAATTTATCTTTTGTGTGAGTCACTGTGAGTCACTGTTTTTTCTCATCTTTTAAACTTCGTTTGTAGTGCTGCCCACAAAATGTGTGGATTTATATCGGCATCTCTGCTGAAACTCAATACACTTTCACCTCTCGTTGTTTCACTTCTGGTCATAATTTATATGATAGTTTTTTGTGTATTTTCTAATTAATTTCCCACAGATTTCCTATTTTTTTGAGTAAAATATATGCAGCTTAATCTTTCTACACACATAGATTGCTGGCTTGTGTGTGTGTGTGTGTGTGTGTGTGTGTGTGTGTGTGTGTGTGTGTGTGTGTGTGTGTGTGTGTGTGTTAGAGACTGAGGTTTTGGTAAAGGATTTGTTTGCTCAGTAGTGACGGCAGCATTGATTCACACTCATCTTTGTCGATGCTTATAAGCCCCTGGATACATCATAAGTCTGTGTGTCTGTGTGCTTGTGGACATGAACCTTATAGTATCTGTGTATAAATACATGTGTTTGAATACACGCACCTTTGTGCAAATAGCAAGTGTAGCTATGTTCAAGCAATGTGTGTCAGTAAGAGTGTTCTATGTTCTTTCAGATGCCGTATATGCCTCTTTCTTGTCTAAAAAGATTTCTAATTTTCTGCGTGTTTGTAAACTGCTGAAAAGACCCTAAATTACGACTCAACATTTTACTATGATGCATAAGCTAAACAAAGTTCTGTTATTATCCTGACACCCCTATCCATTGTGTTGGGTGTGTGTGTCTCTTCATGTCACTTTCGTGTCCGGTTTATATTAGAAACTCAGCAAGTTAAATGTGCACTAGATGTAAAGTTAATTTGCCCCGTTTATGTTGACAGTGATATATATATGTATATTTTTTACCTGATTTCAGTGCTGCACGTTCTCTGGGTCAATATAATTAGGTAATAACCACACTCACTGACATGGAGGGGATTTGACGTTGCAAGAGAGAGACTTTTGACATCTCCATGTAGCTCCACATAGACACTACATCAGCATACAATAACGATATTATGGTGTCATCCTCGTTTTGTGTTGCGTCAAAAGAGAAGAGTGTATTTTAGTAAAATACGACTATATGGACGGCCGAGCGTCAAACAAAAAGTCAAAGGTGTGAAACGTTTGACTTTTTTGTGAGTGTGTGTGAGAAAGAGAGAAAGAGGTTATAGTTACTGTTGCACACACAAATACACACACACACACACACACACACACACACACACACACACACACACATACACACATACATCAAAGCAGAGATTGGTTTCAGGAAATGTTTTATTATCTGTTCTCTTCCAAAGCTGCTAATCACAGCCACTCTCTTTCATCTTTGCATCCCCCCTTTCCACCCCTCCAATTTCTTCCTCTCTATCTCCCTCTCTCCTCCACTTTTCTCTTTGCCCCCCCCCCTCCATCCTGTGTGCTGGGGTGTCTGAGCGTTGGAAAAGTCTGATTGAGAAAACTGAACATTTTTGCAAGAAAGAAAGAAAGAAAGAGGCGAAGCAGATCTGAGTCTCCCTCTAGGTTTCCCTTTTTCCCCTTTTTAGAGAAAAGACCCTTCCCTCTCTACTCACGTTCTCCTTTTTCGTTCCTCTGTCTCCTCCTCTCTCAGTGACCAAGGAGCAGTGAGATAATTTTCCGAGAGAATCCCTCTCGCTCACACAATACCCACCTTCTAAGTTGTCAGAAATATTGGAAATAGGGGGAATGTACAACCTGCTGGTGGTGAGACGGTGGGGAGCTCGACAAAACAGCAAGCAGCGGGGGAAACCTTGTCCCAATCATTCCCAAATCATTCCACAACAAAGGACAAGGGCCTCCGAATTGCCATAATCCCGTATTTTACTGCTGAGCTGTGATGGGCTCGGCTGTGCTGTCGCCGTGTGTGTGTGTGTGTTTGTGTGCGTGTGCGTGTGCCTAGTGTTTAGGGTCAAGCTTACACTTTTTCCTTTGATCTTGCAATTCTGTCAATTCGATTCAGTCAATTTTGTGTTTTGCAGCTGAGTGAACCCAAATCCACGATTTCTACCTGAAAAATGCCCCCAAACTGATGTAACTCCAAATGCTTAGCTTTTATTTGAAAGATCTTTATTTTGAAAAACTTTGTTAACCTAAAAATGACAATGTTTTTTTCTCCGTGTTGTCTTATTCCAATATTGCATGAAGATGATAAAAGAATCAGAGGCCAGTGGAGAGAGACCTCTGAGGAGGACTTGGGACTGAAAGGCAGAAACAAAAAGGCTGGCTGATAAAGAGACAAAGAATGTAAGAAATAAAGAGCGCAGGATGTCTTGCTTTAAATCTTTCCCTCACCTGTCTCTTTCTCCTCTCCGCTCCCTCCTTTCCTTCCTCCTCCCTCTCTCTTCCCCTCTATCGCTCTTTGTCTGATCCCTCCCTCTCCACCTGCTCTGCTCCCTCTCTCTTGCTCCCTCTCCTTGTCTCCACCCCTAACCCCGCCTCTCCCCGCAGCCATTGGTCAGGCATCTACCAATCACAGCTGAGCCGGGGCCTGAGGGACTGCATATGCAAAACGCTGCTTAATATTCATGAGCTGCTATCGGGGCTTTAAGTCGTTGATTAGGACAGCAGCACAGCTTTCCGTCCCAACTGCCTGGCTGGCTGGCTGTGTGTGTACCTATAGCCCCCTCTCCCCGGCTCTCACAGAGACACACCGCGCGCACACACACACGCTCCCTCACATCTACACACACACACAGAGCTGATCAGTGCAGGCAGCGCAGAGCCTGGTAATTGTATTGCTCCCTCCAAGCGGAAGGAAGGACCGAGAGAGAGGAAGACCTCAGAAAGAAGAGGAGGAGAGAGAGGAGACATATAAAAACTTTGTTGTTGTTGTTTTTTTTTTTTTTTTTTTTTTTTTTTACATTTTTTGTATTTTTCCCTGGAGGAGGTTGACATGACAATGACCCGGTATCGCCGATGGAGTCGGTAGGACACCCGTTATCCGAGTGTTTTTTAATGCACTCTGAACAAGAGTAGGTAAATTTTACCTTTTAATCTTATCCTTTCATTCATTCTTCAACTTCACTGTCACAGTCCCTCGTTGTGTGTGTGTGTATGTGTGCGTGTGTGTGTGTGTGTGAGTGTTTATGTGTCAGTGTGCTGGTATGCAGCGGAGGTGGCCGGCACCATGTCAAGGTTGTTTCTGCTGTCAGGTAGCACGCGTTCACTGTCTGTGTGTGTGTGTGTGTGTGTGTGTGTGTGTGTGTGTGTGTGTGTTTATGTGTGTATCTGGACAGCAACTCTTACTCAGTGGGTAGAAGAGCGGAATTTCTGTCCCTCCACCTGGGAGTGAGACATACAAACACCTGCACACACACACACACTTACACACACATGCACATAATAATGTGTGTGTGCACATAAGAGTTTCTCCCTCACTTTCTCTCTTTTTAAGACATTGTTTTACTTTTAGTCAAATTGTTCTCAGGACAGAACAGCCACTCAGTCAGAGTATGTCCACTTGTGTGTCTGCCTGTGCAAATGTTTATGCTTGTGCTGTTGTGTTTTTATGTGTGTGTTCGTCCAAGCAGAGAATCAGAGAGGTAACAGGGCATTGAGGTTACAGGAATAACGTGGATAGACGGGAGGAGAAGGGCCCATAAGAGAGGAGGGAGGAGGAAAGGGGGAGAGCTGCGCTCTTAAATGCCAGAGGAGGTAGAATTTCAGACAGGCAGCTCAGCGTGTGGCCCCGCACAGGAATTAGAGACAGTTACACACACTCTCTCACACACACACACAAACAAGCGAGTGCCGCTGAGCTGCTCCTTTAGCCAGTGCTTTGCTCTTTTATGTGGATGTTGAAGACACTACTCAAAATGCAGACTAACTGATTTGGGGAACGGACAGCAGTGTGCGTGTTGTTGTGTACGTACCATGAAAAGTGCGTTTCATGAAAATGCAGAAAAGGAAAACCAACTTAAAGAATGAAGTGTAGTTAATATAAATACACTTGCCCTTTTTCAAACAGAGTGTAAAACATGGATTTTCCTGAAGTGAAGAGTGTAATTCAGTAGGTGGACTGCACTCCCTGCATGAAGGTAAATTCACTGTTGGCACTGATTCTGTCAGATTAACATTGCCTGTAATTAATGCCAAGATTTTATAGACAATATGAATAGAAATAAAAATACACATGTAGTGTAATTTTGTTCTAAATGTTTGTGGCTTTACAGTAAATAAATTAAAATGAATTGCACGGAATCACAGCCTCAGTTAAAGTGTCCTTACAATAGGACGTCTGAGATGGAGAACTGAAAGGACAAAGTCAAAGCAGAAGCCGATGCAGGATGATTTCCTGATGTGTTTCCAGAACTTGACATTTTTAAAGAAAACTGGCATTTTTGTTTACTTTGAAGCTGTATCACCTTTTTATCTCTCTCTCTCTCTGTGTGTGTGTGTGTGTGTGTGTGTGTGTGTGTGTGTGTGTGTGTGTGTGTTTCCTTTACATGCAGAGACACTCACCTACATCGTATGTTGAATAGAGAAACATTTTCAAATTAAATGGGCAGCTGGCGAAATTATACCCCATTAACTTACTTCATCATTTTAAGAAACTGTTTTTTGATATTTTGTGTCAATCTTGATAATGATGACAATAATAGAGATTTGTAAATGCCCAAAGAGTGATTTCTTTTGCACATTTTTATTTTCATTAAAGCACTGATAATAACAATAATTAAAAAGAACTCCTAAAGGCTTGTATCAGTATTTTTTATAGCAAGGCAGTGTCATAATGCAAGCTTTTGGTGAGTTTTGATCTGAACAGAGACTGATTGGAGGAACCTTTGATATTGAGTTTTTAAAAATATATATAAATCAAACAACTGGAGCAAAGTCTGGGTTTAGAACATTTTTGGCTATATGAACTCAACCCTGCAGACTGCATCTAAACAGTCTGTGCGCTGGTTTTTCAACTGCACAACAGTGTGATGTATTTTAAGAACCAACAGCAAATTGAAAACATTAAACTTTGATTTTTATTTGTGAATTAAGTGCACACTTTTAACCAGGTCTTGGTGAAGAAAGGTAAAACGTGAGAGCGATGTTTAGAAATTTTAAAGCATGAATATACTGACAGAAAAACACACTTTCAGGTCAGACTATTAGCAGTGGAACATGCAGCTTTAACTGTCTGTGTGTCTGCATGTGCACGTAAACTGGGAGCACTTTCACATATTTTAGAAATCTCTGGTTCATTTTTGCATCAGTCCGTCTGTCCGCTTCTTCATGCATTCATCCACTCACCGTTCTCTTGTCTCTGCTCAGACTTCTTCTCCTTTGCTCTCAGGCTCTGCTTTCCTGCACTAATTAAAATATCAGGGATAATGATCATACCGATAATAATAATAATAACAACAAGTACCGCTTAAGCTGTTAACATAATTGCATTCCCCTCATGTCACCATATACATACTATTTGCATATCATTAAGATATATTTCCTGCAGTGACTTTAGTGAATTTGGTGTTTTTTGTCAGTGGGTGTGAAGTAGACGGGTGGTGAGAATTGCACAGCGGCCGTGCTGATCATTCAGTCAAAGGCTTGCAGTGTGAGAGATAGCAGAGCGAATGATTTTAGTCACTTATTTTCAACCATGATTTTTCTCTATTTTGTTAATATCATGACAATGTTATGCAAAAATAATTGCTTGTTATTGGAATAAAAATCTAAATTTCTGTTCAATCAAATAAAAATGAGTAATAGTTTGGTGCATGTTTGAAATTGCAGTTGAGAAAAGATAAATTCATTACATAAAATTCATACATGCCAAAACATTTTTAAGCAAAATCATTTAGTTATCAAGATATTTCTTTGATATTTGAATAGACTGAATCATTAATTGGGTGAAAACGGCTCTCGGTCTTCACCCCTGCAAGTATTGGAGTGTTTCTTCTTATTTTGTCAAGAGAGCAATAGAAAAATTTCCTATTTTCAGTTCATTTTTTAAGCAAAACCATGACCTTAAAGATTAGATAACAATTTGTTTTTTTTCTGATTATCCTAGTGACTAAGCGTAGTTTAGATAAATGAAAATGAAAGAAAGAAAGTGAAATTCTTCAAACTTGAAGGCCGAGCGTTCTGCTTACACTTTGTTCATTCAACATATCAGCGTGTGGTATTTATTTAAGATGTAAATACTGCAGCTTTGTAATAATGTTGTGGTTGATTTAAAAAAAAAAGTAGTCATCATGTGCTTTTGTTGTTTAAAACTGTGGTGAGAAAAAGATCAACATTTATGGAATTAAAGAGAATGAAAGAAAATGTTGCTTTCTGTACAAGAAAATTAAGAAAATTTGTTGTGTTTTCTTTTTTTTCTAGTCAATCTTTCGTGCTGTCTTTTTCTCAGGCAATGAGGGACAGAAAGCTGTAGGGAGAGAGAGAGGGAGAGAGAAAGAGGTAAAGCTGACTGGAGGGAGGGACGGGGGGACCAAAGAGAGATTGCGTAAATTAAAATCCTTTTAATCTCCTTATAAAATCATTTACTTAATTCATCTGTCAAAGCATGTCAATATGTGGCGCACTGATTTGTTGGCTGCACGCGTTTGAGCGGTGAGGGTGTGCGTGTGTGTGTGTGTGTGTGTGTGCGCGCCGCATTTGCATCTATTTGTTGTCATGCATGAGTTCGTGCGTGCGCTGGTGTGTGTGTGTGTGTGTGTGTGTGTGTGTGTGTGTGTGTGTGTGCCTGAGAGAGAGAGAGACACCTATTGGTGGCCTATACGAAGAGGCGTTCTTTTTGTGCGTCTGCTTGCCTGTCGGTCTGTCCCCGTGGCATTCCTTGTCTATCAGTTTTAGCATTGTCTCAGCGAACACACGTGCACACGCACTGACAACCAGAGAAACACACATGCACTCATGCATACGGCGGCCTCTCTCTCATGTAAAGGGTCCCAGGCATTCCAGTGGTAATTCAGTCCCGCAAAGAGAGAGAGATGCAATGAGAGACAGACCGAACAAGAGGTGGGAAGGAGGTGGTGGTGGTGGGGGGGGGGTTGCTTTTGTCTGACACCAGCACTTAGGGGTCCACTGGACACACATGTACGCATGAACGCACACATGCATGCACACACGTGCAAACACACGCCTCTCACACACATTTCTTTTGCGCGCTTGCAGCTGAAAAGTGACCAAATTGTGGCAAAAATGCAATTACACATTCATGCAGATATTAAAGACACACATTTGTAAAGCCTTGATGATGTGAATTTCTGTGATTTATGCTCAATCCATCACTTCTCTCTCCTTCTGTGTGTGTGTGTGTGTGTGTGAGAGAGAGAGTCTGCCATGGGTCAGTGCAGGCCTTTATGTGTTGAAAGAGTAAGAGAGACTGTACCAGCTGTGACACACACACACTCACTGCAATTAGCCATTACACCACACTGGCGGTGAAGCTTAGTGTGTGTGTGTGTGTGTGTGTGTGTGTGTGTGTGCATGTGTGATTGAATGCCAAAGCACTGATTGAAAGAAGAGAAAGAGAGTGATATATAGTGAGAGGCAACGCAGCTCATCTCTTCTCATGTCTTATCCTTCCCTCTCTCCTCACGCTGCTCATCCCCTCATTCCTTGTGTTCCGTCTTCCATACGTCAAAATGTGCATTCATTTATTATTACTGTTGTTACAATCTATCAAATTTTATAAGCTTTGACCGAGAATTACTCTTCTTACTGCTACGTACTGACTTTTTCTGACTCGTTTAGTCTTTGCCACTGTGCAGATTTAAGCATTCAGCGTGGAAAGCGTGTAGCATTTTACTTCTTTTGTGAAATTTTAGCTTGTCTTTTTACGATTCAGTCACCTTGTTTTTAGGGAATATAGATTTTTCTTATTTTATGTCTTGTTTTGCATTGTTATTGTCACTGCTGTGGCTTTATTATTTTTAGTGAAGGACTTCAGCTGATTTCAGCTTTTCACTGGGTAAATTATTGAGCTGCGCTCCAGAACAGGAGTCCAGTGTAGGTAACGCGTGCGTGTGTGTGTGTGTGTGTGTGTGTGTGTGTGTGTGTGTGTGTGTGTGTGTATGCGTGCATGTGTGTGTACACGCGCCCATGGTGTCGTGCTCAGGGCCTCTAATGCTGCCTCTCACTCCTAATGGGAGGAGACAGCGGAGACTAGGCCACAATAGAACAGATTTAGATGGAGAGGTGCTGTGTGCGTGTGTGTGTGTGTGTCTGTGTGTGTGTGTGTGTGTGTGTGTGTGTGTGAGTGTGTGTGTGTATGTATGTATGTATGTGTATGTGCGCGCATGAGCTAAAGAGGATCGAGAGAATGATGCAGGTTCAAACGTCTTGTCTGTCTTTTGCACTTTTTCCTGTTTTTGCTGTTTCTCTCTCTCGCACTCTCTTCCTGTGTGTCCGTGGGGAGAGCCCTATATAGATTGGCTGGTTGGATAGTTCTCCCCCTCTACATGCCCAGGCCTTGTATAGTATGATTAAATTGTCATTGTTTCGACAGTGTGTGTAAGGGGGGTTCAAAAACACAAAAGGCGAAAGATATAGTAGAAAGGGACATGGATAGAGACTCGGAGAGAGAGAAATGAATGACCATGCCGCCTTCCGACTGACAGTGAAATATTCCTCCTCTCATCCTCCCATCATGCTTCATGTGTGTGCCTGATGGGGAGAGAATGACAAGCCAGCCCACCACCCCACCTCTCTCTTTAGTTTTTTTTAGTCTGCGTCTCTATCCTTTTTTTTCTTTCTATGTGTCGTGTGTGCTTACTGCATCTACGTGGATGTAATTTACAAACTTTATCAAACTACATTACAAGTAAACGCCACTATCACATAAATCCAGCACTGGCTATACATCATAAATAAATGTACTGTATATTCAGAAGTACTGGCGCTTAAACATCTTTTCCAGAATCAGAGAATTGTGACTCGATAATACTCGAGAAGCCTTTTAAGTGTATACTGAGGAGTAACACACTGGATTTTTGTGATGAAGAAAAAGGAGAGGAATTCTAAAAAGAGGTTTTTAGTTTATTTGTTCCATTTGCACCATAATTGCTCATTCCCCTAAAACCTTAATTGATTTTTTTTACACTTGGTCATCAATGTGAGACAGAAAGTATTTCAAATTGCATGTAAATTCTGAAATTCAGTACATATTTTACTATGTATTAATTTTTTTCTTTCTCGCTCAGGTTGTCACTGTAATAAAGTAATTTGTTTTACTGCACAAACAAACAAGCAAAACTTACTCAGGTAATGAAAATAAACTGGTGTGTAATTTGTGTTGTTTTTCTGTAAAACGCGCAATATGAAATGTACATATAAAAGTTTATAGGATCAGTCACATTCCACAGTCGTGTGTTGAGGAAAAGGTAAGGTTCCTAACAAAGCTGTTGACGATACAAAGCGAATTGTTCTGCAGATTTGTTTTTTTCCAGCAGAAAGAACAGTTCAACTGTGTTCCTTTTTCTTTGCCCCTCAATTTGTCTTAGCAGTTCATGTCAGTCATGACTTCACACACAATGTGCGCAGCACTCTGTGTATGACTGCAAGAGGAAAATGCATCTGTGGTTAAGGCCCATGTGTTTTTAATGTTGTTAAACTCTGCGTCTGAGCGGGTGCAGTCTTAAATGACTTGTTATGTACTTGTGACATTGTAAAAACTAGCACACATAATTTTTTGTACGTTGATACAAGTTCAAACAAACATTAAACATAAGCTTTGTATTCTCAAAAATATAGTAGTTAAAATAGGAGCGACACAATCGACCCTTTTCGTAAACAAGCTGAAGAACATATCTGACAAAATGCAGCAGAACAATCACTTTATATATGTACAAGTGCGGAAATGTCCATAACTTCTATCACCGTATACAAACCTTTTCAGTTCCGTGGTGGCACTCAGTAGGTGCGTTCCTCTACGCAGCTGATACGCACTTTTCCTGACCTCCGCAGATAATTCATTTCCCCCTTTATCCCCGTCTTCCTTCACTATTCACCCCACACATACTCCTCCTCTCCCTCCCCACACACCCCTCCCTCGTGGAGCTGTCACCTTTCTGCACCCGCTCAGTCCCTATTAAGGCCGACAGCCCATCTGCCGCCTGCCCCGCTAACAGCTCCCGTCGCTAACGCTAACGCGCACACACATCCACTCAGACACACAAAGGGCTGCTGCTCCGAACCCCACCTGCCCTGATGCATGTGCAGACACGCGCGGGAAACATGCTCACACACATTTGTTTATGAATATGTTTATGCACTCAGTATTTGGGATTATCAAATGATCATTATAATATCCCCCTGACACAAAAAGATGTCTTTGTCAGACTCCATTAATGAGACTTGATGTTTTACGAAAATGTCATGAATATGTCAAATGCAGATATAAAATGTACATTTTTAAAAATGAAAGGGTCAATTTTTTAGCAGTAACCAGCAGTGTATTGCATGCAATCATATCTTACCATCTTTTACCACTTGGAGCCTATTAATGAGAAAAGGAGCCATAGTTTTGTTGTTAAAATGTAAGAGAGTAAACAAATTAAGAGGAAAATAGAGTTTCTATTTGAGTTTTTGGTTTTTTTTCCACTTTCCTTTTTCTGTTTTTTTGTTATTGCATGTTATGTATGCAAAAGTGTGTATTTATCATTTTTATCACCCATACAAATGTGCTTGTTTATGAAACTACCTTTATGTGGGTATTTTTTGTGTATGTGACTGGAAGACATCACACTGCTCTGACGAGAGGGGTAATTAGGTAGGGCAGTTGCAGCCCTGTGTGCCTAAGTGTGTGTATGTGTGTGTGTTGTGGCATTTGCTCCCTTCAGGGATAGGTGCGTTTTGCATTAGCAAGAATGGCAACTGTCTCATCAATCACTGCATCAGCATGTCACACACACACACACGCGCAGACACACGCACATACATATGTCGTACACACACACACATACTGTGTCATGGTCATTCTGTTCACAGATGGGCCAGCAACACATGAGCGAGTCACTGAGCATCAGAAAGACACCCACGATCTCCCTTCTTTCGCGCACACACACACACACACACACACACACACACACACAAACACAAACACAAACCTCCCATCCACAATATGAGTGTGTATGCGTATGTGCGTGCATGCGTGTGTGCGTATGTGTGTGCTGGTGCTGCTTAGATGTAGTGACAGGAGCGTGAAATAGGTCAGGTAGAATCACACAGGTTAATACTCTTCCCTTTTATTCTTTTCTTTTATTTTGTCTGCTGATATGAATATTAATGACCTGAGCTTTTTATTTTGTTAATGAGTAAATACTTTAATGAATGCTTTAAATTAAAGGTTTCTTTACAAAATCGGCATCCTTTCAGGTAAAGATTAAATTAGATTTTAATTTCTATTTCATATTTAGTACTCTACCGTTAACATGTCTTATTTTTCTCATGTAAGATTTCTCCATATTGCCTCGAATAACACACTGCTGAATAACACACCGTCTGATTTAAATGATTGTCTGGTGATTTTAAGACGCCTTTTAGCCAAAATTTAATCTGCCGGAATGTGTAAAGACATGAAAAAAAACACCCGATTACCTCGCCATAAGGTATAATGTGATAAAACAGAATCTCCCTTTGTAATCCCAAACAGTTTTAGTGTCGGGGTTTATGCAAGTGGCAGACTGGAGGAGATTTCTGCAAAATCAAAAAGGGTTTTGCTGTTTAGCTAAAATATTATGAAAGTGATTTATCTGTGAAATGGTAAACTCCGCTTTTCTCTCTAAAATTGCGTTTAATGGTTCGTGGTAATGAGATTGTAAAGCTAAATAAGTTGCCTCACCCTTTCAGTCTTAAATACATTTTTCTTCCTCTTGATTAATCTCAATTTTACTTTTTGTTTAGTTTGTTTGTTACGTTGGCCTGCGGAAGGATATGCTTGTATGGGACTGGAAAGGCAGGGTTAGGGATTCAAAGTAATAACACCCTGTATACATAGCACTGGGTGTACCTCAGTCCGGTGTGACACCCGGACACTCCCCCAATAAAAAAAGTATTAAGTGTTGCCTGTCTATATAGCATTGTGACACCGCAACCAAAGCCAATAAGTGTCTGAAGCAGCAGCAGCGAGATATCGATTCCTCCTATTCACCAGAGTGGAACTAAAACCTACATATTACACACCCTGGCCCTCCACCTCTCACTGAGCCAGCCCAGCTCTGCATGGAGGGAGAGGTGGCTGTCAGACGAGTGATTGGTCTGTCTACCTGCCTGCCTATGTGGCCCTCACCTAAACAGCAACCCACAGCGGGACGACATCACACACATACGTACACACACACGTGTTGTGTGTTTGTGTGGTAAACATGTGTCTATCAGTTTGTGACACATACCAACATCCTGCTCTGTTTACTGATACACAGCACTAGAGACAATACCTTAACACACAGAGGAGTGTAGTAGTTAGAGGAAAGATCCAGCAAAGCCATAACCGAAAAGTAACAAGCTTATTTTAATTTAATAGTCATTAAGTGCCTTGCATTGCTTAAAGAGCTCCCAGATGTTTTGACTTGACGTGGAAAGATAAGTCCGTATCTTTGTTAACTGATGTAAAAGAATTACAAGTTTCAATTGGTAGACTTTAAAAAGTACAAGTATTAAATGATTTTCGTCTTTCAAGGCCCATGTTCTAGTAAGATAGCATAATTATTTTCACTTTTCTGTCATTATGCAAAAAAACATACGAATGCTCAAAATGCAAAGCACAGCAATGCCTCAAGCATCGCCTGCAGGAATCTCTTATGCGTTATTTTAGAAGGATCACTTTATTACCAGTTGTGTGTGGCATCTATTCTCCAGTCTGTATTTTCTAGATATTTTTCCGCCTGTAATAAAGTGCTTTGCTCCCCTCTCCAATCTCCCCAGATAGTTTTGTTTAAATGTAAGCCACCCAGCCATTTTTTTAAGTAAACCTGCCTTCTCTCCTCCTCTTTGACGTCACCTACTGTCCCTTCTTTGCTTGCAAGCCCTGTTATTTAATTTATTTATTTTTCCCAATGGATGATTTTGATTCTGTTGCCCACAGTGACCTTATCACCCTGGCGACAGCTACTCCCCTGACGACAGAGCTGGGTTTGATTGACGCGTAGCAGTCCCTCCTCCAGTGCTTCTACTTTTTTTATTCTCTCAGTCTGAAAGCCCTTTTTGGAAGGCTAAAAGTGGTAAAACTCCTCTGACATTAAACACAGCCGGGCTGTGCTTCAATTAGCAGCCTGTCCCTGTCCACCGATGTACACAGATGTATTTGACAGAAATTTGTTAACACATTCCAGGACAAAAGTCTCATGTACTGGTTTAAAGTCACAACCTGGTCTCTGTGCATCTGTCTGTCTGGCTGACAGCTGTCTGTCCGTCTGCCTGTCGGTGCTCTCAGCATGTTGGCCTGTGTGTCAGTCTGTCTTTCTACGCATCTTCCAACCTGACCGTTCACAGACCTGCCTGTCTCTGTCCTGCCTGCGCTGAGTAGTTGCATACTCGTATAGCTGTTTGCATATTCTTCTTCAACTGCGGGCAGACAGCCTAGCAAAAGGTGTATGTTTGAACGTGTGCGTGTGTGTGTGCGTGCGTGCGTGCCTGTGTTTTGTAGCACATTACACTGTCTCCTACTTATCATCACCACTTATTATCTTCACACTTTATTTACTTTAAAATTAGCTTTTCAGTTTTATTTTGTATTCATGTTAGTGTCCTCACCTGTTTTGAAAAATGTTCTACATTTCTTCAAGTTCCTTCACATTATTTGCACTATTTTATTGTCTTTGACCAGTTTATTTGTATGCATTCTCCTGTTAACATTTCGATTACTTTTTTTATTATTCATGTTAACAGATTTTCATATTTTTTAGTCAAAAGTAAAATAGTTTGACAGTTACACCACCAAGTGGCATAAGAAAGGCCAAGTCTCGTCTGCTGTTTCTTGACTTTTTGTCTTGCACTGGCTGTATTTTTATCCATCCTTCTCCCACTCTGTCCCCGCCTACAGAATGAACTTATCGAAGGGGCCATTGGTGAACAGCAGCAGTGACGATAACTCCAAGTCAACCTATAGTAAATGCGGTGCTGGCGCCTGGAGGATGCACCAGAGCTACGATCCACTAGAGGCCAACCACATGAGAGACGCACATGCCCTCTACAACCCCAGGTAAGACGAGACGACGAGCGGACCAAAGACGCACAAAAAGAAAGGGAAAGAGCGAAAAAACCTAAAAGAGGAAGAATCTATGAATCAGTTAGGTTCAGTTTTACACAAAAGCCACACTTGACCTCTATAAACTGCAGATGAAAGAGAAAGAAAAGGCAAGCACTTTAAGACATCAAAAGACAGTTTTTAGTGGTCCGTGTGTGTGTGTGTGTGTGTGTGTGTGTGTGTGTGTGTGTGTTAGAGAGTGAGAGAGAGAGAGAGACGTAGCACCAAGAGAGCTAACTTTTGTCTAAAATCTATTAGATAGGTTATGTAGTCTATATTTTTTATTTGATAATAATTTGTATTTATTTTGTTTTTTATTTTTATTTATATATAACAATATTTTAATTTTTATTGTTTTTTTTCAGCTTTTATAATCCCTCACTATGAGTTCCTAGAATCATTGCTAAGATTCCTTATTATTACACTCCCTAAACAGTTATTTCTGATCTTTAGTGACAATAGTCGTTGAGAAGGGGTTGTCCATGAAGCAGCCCAGTCTTAAATTTCAGGCTATACTCTCTATTTGGTTTACTTTTATAATACATTAATAATACATTTGATGAGCTAAAATGATTTTAAAAACACATGGGAAACAGAATAAGGAGAAAAGACTTAATTTTCCACATCTTAAAAATACTTTCTGTGTGTGCGTGTGTGTGTGTGCTTGTGTATGTAAGCTACGTTTGTTCATTTGCACCAATTCTTCCTAACAGGTTTACTTCTGTATTAATTTTCTAATTTTACCACATTTTGTTCTTTGCCTGTAGCACTATCTTTGTAGCACTATCTTTGTTTATATATATATATATATATATATATATATATATATATATATATATATATATATATATATATATATATATATATATATATATATATATATATATATAGTAAACTGTAAATAATATATAATATGTATTTTTTACAGTTTATAAATATAACAAAAAAGCAGGATTTAACTTCTGGCTCAAGGACACTTCAGTAGTGCAAATGTGTCGCAGCAGAGAGGCTTTAAATCATATCATTCAGTTGAAGGACAGTCACTGTTACCATTACAGTAATCCCCCATGCCATCTGCATGTGCAATAAAGCATGAAACGCATAAACCAAAGTAAAAATTTTTACTTTAAAGCTCTCCCATGGAAACTCATTCTTGGTTTGGGTGTATTCTTGTTGATTGCGGTAGGTGAAAGTGAGGGCTGCCGTGGTCCATTTTTAGAACATATACTGTAAATATGCTGCTTGTTTCATGTTAAAACACAGCAAATGTGTGACGCATGAGACATCGACAGACTTTCTCTCCCTCTCAGTCACTTCCTCTCTCTGGCTTTTAATCATTCTAAGTTTCTCTGGATAAGAGACACATGCTCAGATTGCAAACTTTAATTGTAAGTATATGTTTTGTACATAATGAGCAAAATCCAGGCTTAATGCACATTATATGCAAATAAGTATGTGATAATTGAGCTCCCCACTATACGCTTTAATTTTGTTATATATTCTCTCACGTAAGATTTTTGTTACCAAGTGCTGTCAGTGTTTTGAACTGGCATTATTAGATGCCAGTGTAGCAAAAAGTGCTCAGGTAGGCTTTTTAAGACTTTGTCTATTGATCGCTACTGATGAATGTGGAAGTTTTCGGTGAGTTTAGATAGTCTGTCTCTGGATGTTAGTTGTTTGTGACCAAACAACATTATGCTGCATGAGCTCACTAACTGACAAGATTACCTTAATGAACATTTCTATCTATGTTGTTACTGTTGTTTTATTATTGCAGCCTATTAGAATAGTATTGATTTGTGCATTGTTAATTTTAATGTGTTTGAGTTTGTGTGTGTGTGTGTGTGTGTGTGTGTGTGTGTGTGTGTGTGTGTGTGTGTGTACCCATGTGCACTGTAGACTGGGGAGTCTAAGTCCAATAGGATTTCAGGGTTAGTCTGGGTCAAGCCAATTAGAGGTCTGGCAAGCCATTCTCACGCAGACTCTCGACCAATCACCAAAAGGAGTGTTACTAGCACAATGTGAGTGTGTGTGTATGTTGGCAAACAGTGAAGTCTGGTGATGAGAGGTGTAAAGGTTTGCCAGGGGCTAGGGAGTCACGCCATGGCTTGAAGTCGCACACTTATATTTTCACACACTTTCACACACACACACATATTAGACCTCACATTGGGGAACATTATTTGCGCTGCACTGGTTCAGTTTTTGGACCAAGTTTAAATAAATTCCAGTTGATATTGTAATTGTATATTCAAGTGCCAAAACATGACCTGTGATGCAACAACATTCCTCAGATTATAACAACAATATCTGTGTAAGTTTACATTTTCTGAGTTTATGCGGTCAGGTATCCCAAGTCATAACAGTAGAGAAATAGCATTCACAGTGCCTGAAACCTGAAACTGGAACAGCTTAACGGAACTAAGGGATCATACATTTAATCAATAATAATCAATTCAAAATTTCTCCCCTTTTTCAAAACAGCAAAAAAAAAAAGTTGAGGTCAATAGAGATCTAACTCTTTTGTGTCAGGGAAACAAAGACATCTTTATTGTAAAAAAAAAAAAAAAACAGTTTTGAAGTCATTCAGTCCGTCATTACACTACCTTTAAATGAGAACAAATTCAATCATACAAATTTATAAAAAAAACCTTTAAAATAACCATCTTTCACATGACAAAACTTTTTTTAGAACCGCTTCAAAGGCACTTTTGCTACAAACATCATAATTCCCTCTCTAATATGTATTTTATGGTGCTGTGACAAATAATAACAAATATTTCTAAATATTTATTTATTTTATTACTTCAAAAAACTGTATTTATCTCATTTTCTTACCAAAAAACTATGTTTTATTAGAGTACATTTGAATGCGCTATGAGAGCTTAACGTTTAAAGACAACCTGCTGTCATTTAAAATAGAAATGATAAAAAAGAACTTCTCAAGAAAGTCTTTTGCAGTAAAAGGTTTCCCTTTTTACTGAATGGAACTTGAATGCATCATAATGTAATTCAATGCAACCTCTGTCAGCTGTTAGTTCCAATCACCAGCTGCTAACAGCTGACATCAACTAGCTCTCCTCCTGCCGATTTCAACCTGGATTTGTTGTTCACAGCGTAGCATTATCAGGGAAACTATAGCGTGTGTCCTCTGATGTGACAAAAGTGAGTTTACTGTGTTTTTTCATTCCGACACACGCACACACACACACACACATACACAGCCCTGATTTTTAAAGCAGTCGCAAAGTTCATGTGACACAGTGGAAAAACACTGGCCCCCACCAACAGTGATTGACAACTTATTGCCGAAAGGCCAAAAGGCAGTCAACAAGGTGAATACTTTCTTTTTTTAGGAATGCCCTTATCATCCACATATTGGTATCAGCCAATGAAACAGCACATTCCTTAAAAAAAGGGGGGGGTGGGGGCATAAATAATTGGGCATTAAATGGTAAAGATAAGAAAAAATACCAGTCACCTCACCTCAGCTCACCCTCTCAGACAAATACGCATACACACACAGTAGAAAGAGCTCATTCGTAAAAACACACACACACATGCAGTTTAAGATCACCTGAACATCCCCTCCAGGATATCTGACCTCCAACTGTGATGATGCGATCGACTCACACAATAAACATAAACACTGTCACACACATGCACTTATTTGAGGGAAAACGTCAACAACACCATTTATAGAGTCGAGGCCAAAATTTCAAGATATGTCAAAATGCATAATTATTTTTATTTGTAATTACATTTTAGTTTTCAGTTGTTATCACTAGGAATAACATTTTCAATCTATCCAAAATCTTTATATATATATATGTTTATTTATAAGAAATAATATAGAACACCTTCATATGCTGTTTCCTGGAGCTTTTTCCATTCTGAAAAAATTCCTAATTTGTTTTTGGAGATCTGCAGTTTTCATTGGACAGCAACAATATTATTCCTCTTTTTATTTAGGCCATCAAACCATGCGAATGTGATTAATGTCAGGCAGTCAGGGTGTGCTCAAACACACACACACACACACACTCACTCTCACATTGCTGTAAACTGAGCCCAATGTAATCATAATGATAAAGCAGATTGCCTTAACACACAGATGGGCCTCCCAACAGCTCTGTGTTTGTGTGCATGTGTGTGCGTGTGTGTGTGTGTGTGTGTGTTTGTGTGTAAGTGTGGACAACGCTGATTGGATTGCAGATTTATAGAAGAGGATTACTGCTGGAGCAGAGAGAGAGAGCGAAAGAGAGAAAGAGAGAGAGAGGTTTCAGACACTCACCTCTCATTAACTTCCACCCCCTTCACCTTAACTCGCCTTATTCTCAGTCATGGATAAACACACACACACACACACACATGCACACGCATGAGCATGTACAATGAAGACACTATCAATGCAGCACCTAGGTTTTCCTTGCAATATGAAATTGATGCTTATAATTTAATTTTACCATTAAACTGCCACAGAGTATTTAAATTCTTGTAAATTGCAATTCTGACTTTTTAGGAAACCAGAATTTAATTAATTTTTATGTAATTTTAATTAATTCAATTAATTTAATTTAAACCTTGTGAAGGCATAGCCAAAATGAACAGTTACTTTATTCCAGTAGATTATGCTTTAATGCAACCAAAAAAACTTCAGGCCTAAAAATGCACACAATGACAAGATGAGATTATATCAGTGTTGTAAGTCCATTCACTGGTGCTGTTTTCTACTGTGTATAGAAAGGAGTAACGAAAGGAAAATAAAGAGCAAAATGATAATGAAATGTCCAAATACACAAAATTGAACTGAAGCAGGCTAGAAAGGACACTAGAAAAATGAAAAAGGAAAAAAAAAGCTGTGAATGGTAAATAACCAAAGACAGAATGTAAAACAGACAGAAAGAAGCAGGTAGGCCGGAAAGAGACAGACAGAGAGGCAGAGACAGTGGGCACTCCAGCAAACCTGATTATGACTGGATGTGAATTAGATTCCCTAACAGATGGTCCAGGAGCGAGGCTGTAAGGTGCATCAGCCAGCAGTGAGGGGAGGGAGAGGGGGAGGGAGGAGGGCAGAAGGAAAGAGAGGAAAGATCAGGCGACCAGGCAGAGGGGACGAGTGTCAACAGCAGCTGGTGACAATACAATCAATCCAGCTTTAAACGTGCTTTCAAATGATCATTTATTACATCTGTGTTATTTGGGAGTAAATGTTGTATTTCAAGACATCTTTCGCCTTCTCCTTTTGACCCAGACTACCGATCGCGTAATGTCATCATACAGTGAAAGAAGTGAAGCAACTAACCAATCACTACACTTCTATATGTGCCGGTAATTCACAGAATCTTAAACATGCTTTCCCTGTTTCTAAATGTGTTATTTGTAGAATATTGAATGCTGAATTGAAAAGTAAGCAGTGAACGCAGCCCTTTTAGGGAGGATTTTCTCCATTTTTACAGATGCTGTGCATTATTGTACATACTCCAGCTCTGCCTCTCTCTCTCCCCCCGTGATGGATAGGTGTAAATCATCACAATCCTGTAGTGACAGCCCAATTTCCCCAAATCTGATCTGCTTAAAGAATGCAGCTTTGGCGCTCTACTCGCTTATGTCTCCTCTCCTCTTCTCCCCTACATTTCTTTTTCTCCTTATTTCCTCTTTTTCCCTCAATTTTTCAGATCGAGCACCACTTTACTCCCCTCTGTCTCTCTTTTTCTCTCTCCCTTTCTCCGTCTCTCCTCTCTTTTGCAGCATAGTGCTCTGTTCCCATTCCCTCCTTGTCTGTTTCCCTCTTCCTCCCCTCCCCTCTCTCTCTCTGCCTCCGTCCCATGTCACATTTGAAAGCCCTGCCATATTTACTAGAGTGGAAATCCTCTTTCACCATCTGCTTAATAAAATGTATTTTTAATCCGACGGGGGTTATTTTGTTTTTTTAAACACTTTTTTTTATTGTACGTCTGCGCAATTTCATTTGATACGGCACCTTGCCCAGGTCTCTATCTGTCTGAGAGAGCGTAGGAGAGCTCTCACTGTACGAGAATGCTTGAATGTGTGCGTTTGTGTGTGTATGCGCGCGTGCGCGCGTGTGTGTGTGTGTGTGTGTGTGTGTGTGTGTGTCAGCCACGATGGCACACAGAAGTGTCGGTAAGTGTTTGGAAGGGCTGTTGCACCCCTAATGCTTTGCGATAACACTGCTAATCCACACACACACACACACACGTAGAAAGAGAGACGAACACTAACCTTGATCAATGACCTTTCTTTTATAAAGGCACCAGCCTACAGTGTGTATCCCTTATACCCCTACACAAACATGCCGACATCATGTGAATACACAGTAGAAATGTGCTCAGACTTATTGTTCACAACAAATTAGATATGAATGTAAAATTTGTTCATTACAGGATTTTACGTCTGCCACAAGCAGCATCTTCTGCAAAAGGTTTACCTAACAAGAGGATGCATTCAATAATTTCATTGATTTCCTCTCTTCAGCCTTTTCCAGTGAAAAGCTTGAGGTCACAACAAGTACATGCTGGGCAATTTAGTCCGGCAAGTCCTAAAATAAAACCAATTTAGATGTCTAATTTGCAGTAATTTGTCTATTTGATTATTTAGTAAATAAATACTTGAGTGTAGCTAACAGAATGACTGTACTTGTGATGTGCAGTGTACTGGATAGTGCTGTTTTCGAGGTTTAAAGCACTGTTCTTACAGTAGACAACCACCCTTACAAACACAATGACACACAGCAGATAAAGGAGACAGAAAGAGAGAGAGAGACAAAGAGAGAGGTAAGGAGAGAGAGAGACATGGTGACAAAGATAGTGCCTGGCAGCAACACACTTATCAGCTACTGCTCCGCAAGAAAATGACCTAAATCATCAAGATTCCCATCTGACACAGACACACACACACACAGACACATACACACATACACAGGGTTAGCGGTGCACTGCTTTCACGTTTTTTCCCTGAACAAGCTCAACGTCTTCATATCTTTCCACTTATATATCTACACCAACACTCTCAAATCTAAATCATCCTTCATACAGACGAGGATAGACTTTGAGAGGAAAAGGAATTCCCTTTAAAATTTGGAATGATATCACCTTTTATGAGAAGAGAGCAGACCGGAAGGGGAAAAAAAGAAGATGAAACAGTTTTAACAAATGCAAGTGATGATAGAAGACATATGAAATGTATCAATATCACCACACTCAACATGATGTTTTCAATCTGCAGTTTGGAGAGCACATAATTCTTAATCAATTGTGTTTGACTGAGGCTGCCCTGTGTGTGCAGTCTCCCACTGTTTATCCATTCACATCTACACGATGTGTGTGTTTGTGTGTGTTTGTGTGTGTGTGTGTATAAACTTTATAAACCCCAGGATGCATCATAACAGCTTTAGCCCCACTGGTGGGTCTCTGTTAGTCTTCCCCAATTCATTTCACACCTGTGTATGTGTTTGTGCACAGCAAAGGTGCATGCTGGTCTGTGTTCGTTGCATTAAAATTCATACCTAGAAGGGGTCGTGGTGTCTAAACACACGCTCACACACTCAGGAATATAGACACACACACTCACGTTTCCTCTCCTCTGCCGGTCTTTACAGCCCGACAGCCCATTGGGCAGAATGTGTTTTAGCCATTATCACATTGATTGTATGTAATCAGGGGTTTATTCTGCAGCCAATGAAGTGAATTACAGGTTTCCTGCCCGACTAACACTGTAACAATTGATCTGCTCCCTGGTGTGTGTGTTTGCATGGGGTGTGTGACAGGGTGTGGATGCACGAGAAAGAGGGAGAAGCAAAGATAGAGTGTGTTTGTGTGTGAGAGAGGTAGAAATGACTGGGGAGAGAGAGAGAGAGAGATTGAGACCCAAAGAGAGCAGAAAGAGAGGGTGAGAGAGTGCTCAGTAGGAGGGAGAGTGGTTTAGATTGACTGTCGCTGCGTGAGTTTTTATTCTTTTTTTTATTCATTTTTCTCCCTGAAAACAACTATAATCATTGACACACTGTGAGTTTATGGAGCTAAACTCACACACACACACACACACACGCGCGCTCACACACATACACAGATTATTTTCCCTCTCTGTTTCTCTGCATTTAAACTGTGCGAACACCTAACACAGTGCGCATGTAAAAACACAGATTCAATTACTACTTACCCAGAAAATGTCACAGAGAATGACACACACAAAGATTTTTCTGGTTTTGTTTGTTTGAGTTTTTCTTTGCCCCGGTCCAATAATTCAGCCCCTAGGAAATAGAAAATGTGTAATTCTTGACTCTTGAGGCACTCATTTTTAACCTATACTATGTGTGCAGCCAACAAGTTTATGTGTTTGTGTTTTTGTGCGCAAACTCACTGCTGCATGTATCGAACTAACAAGCTGACAAGCAGTTCAACAACCCTCCACAGATAGGACCGCGTTGAAAGGAGAGTAGAATAGTGAGAGAAATAGAGCAAAGAAAGAAAAATAAACAGACGAGTGTGAAGGGCTGAAAAAGCAATTCGGTCTATTGATGAAATCGTTCTATTCATTTGACTATGGAAATGTAAATGCATTTTTTGCTCTGTTCCCCCTCTTACCCCATTCTGTAATTCAATGTATTTTCCTTTCTGTCTTCCATCCTTCCTTCACTTTCCCTTCCTCCCAAAGCTCTGCCGGTATCATCTAGATAGAATTGTGTAAGGTTTTCACTCTCTCTCTCTCTTTTTTTTCTTTTTGCTTATTGGACTGTGTGTTCTTATCAGCATCGAGAGCACAATGCTTGGTGTGATAGAAAGGTATTAGCCAACCCGTGGTAGCTACATTGTCAGCACTTCTGCCTTCTCTGTCTCTATTGCTACCACTTCTCTTTCCTCTCTGTTTCCCCCCTCTCCTCTTACTCTTCTTTACTCATTTTTATCGCTTTTCTCCATGGGCATTTGGTTTTAAAAATATTGTCAGGGCAGTCAGATGCTTAATTTTTCTATACCCACATTAACTAAAGTTTGTTAGGGTGTAGTTACATGCATTGTGTCCGTTCTGAAAGGGTAAGCTGAGAATTCATCAACCTAAACCCCATTTGCCCATTTTTTTTTTAGTTGAAATGACCGATTGGATGACAAATTTTTAACATTGCTTCAGGCTGCAATTTTGCATCTTCCATATACATCCACTCAAACTGCTTGTTTTTTGCTGCTGACATGCCCAGACTGTTATTGCAAGCATTAAACAACATTATGGAGACGAGCCCTACAAACGCACCTTTTTGTTAAAAAGTAACATTGGTTTAACCAAAAACAACCTCAAAATCACTATTGCAAAACGCTCCAGACTCCATTTTAAAAAACTTTTAAAAATGTTATCATGAAACACACTTTATTCAAAGACAGCAGAGACTAAAGAAAAAAGGTCTTAGTTTGTGTTTCCACTTTTCCAACAATCACCAATTCCAATATGGTTGAAATAAACCCTTAATTCACACAGTTTGAGAAATATGCAAGCTCTATACATGCTAAAAATAGTGTTTAGTCTGGTGTCTTTGGCGATAGAGATTTTGGGGCCGTTTGTAGTTATGCAAAAAGGATCATACTCTTTAACAAAAAGTTGATCTCTGTAGGAATTTCTCCATAATATTTTCCAACACTAAAAACAATAATCTGAGCCTGTCAGAGGCAAAAACAAGCACTTTTAGTGGACGAAAATTGAGGGAGCAAATATGCCCACAGTGTTTATATTGCAGCCTGTTTTGTCACTGCTGTCTACAGCCGTCTCACTCAATACGGGAATCAGTTTTAAAACTGTTGCTCCCATTTGTAACACAGACACAAAAACATCAGAAAATAGGATCCAGGTTGAAAAATACCAAACTTTAACTTAAATGTACGTATTTTAACAGCAGTTTTCATTGATCGGATAACATTTAAAACTTTTTTGCATCATAGGTGCACATTTGATCTCTTTCAGTTAAAAAATTGAGATTTTTAATCATATATTGGTTGATTATATTATTGGACCATCATTTGTATTGGTTATGATAAGACTCACCCATGTAATTGCTGAGAGCTGTAGACACGACAACATGGACAGCGGGGTCCAGCAGGCCAAGCAACATGAGCTGTCATACAGTCAGATATTAACAAACTGAGTGTTATCTAAACCTCTGAAGGTAGAGAAAAGTGAATAATAAAATGAGATCCTGCTTGTAAACCTCTGTTCAACTTGCAGCTACTTACGCTGCTTGTCTTCTTTAACCTGGGGCGGGACAAAAAACAGTTTGGAGCTGTTTGAGGATCAGTTTGTGTTTATGGCTTCCATCTAGCGAAGCAGTCGTACAAAGATTGTACATAATAAAAGGGTGCCAGTTCACAGAAAGTAAAGGAGCACAGAGTGAGGCAGAGAGTAGTTGCTCTAATACGATGATTGTATGTTTGTCCCTGCCAGTTGTCAGGGCGCCGCATCAGCCCACCGCTCTAATGACAGCTTGTCATACTATAGTGGCCCACCTTCCTTCAAAACACAGGAAAAAAAAGATTTTTCTTCTTTTCTTCATCTTTCCACTCCTTTTCTTCTTTCTTTTTTCATTCTATTTTTTCAGTTACTCTTTCTCTCCTCTCCCACATATTTATCTCTTTTTCATGAGTCACGGTGCCTCAAGAGAAAGAGAAAATGACAGGGATCGAGTTGGAAATGGAGACAAGGGAAGGTGGTAATCTTGCTAGTGTGTGTGTGTGTGTGTGTGTGTGTGTGTGTGTGTGTTTGTGTGTGAATAGTTGCTGAATATTTGATGTCTGCAGGAACTAACAGTCTCTATGGTGTCACAAACAGAATATGTGTGGTCAGTTTTACCAAGGGCACTAATCCTAAAATATAAACCTTGGGGAATTAACTGCCAGTCCTCAATGAAATAGACTCACAGTGTACTACGATTAACTTATTTATGGCTGACAAAAAAAAGAAAACAACTTTCGTAACTCGAAAAAAATTGTGTTTGATGAAAGTGTCAACCTGGTTGGTTTCTTTTTTTTATGTTGTTGATGCAAACCTAAAATTATTTTTATTATTTAACCCTTTGAAACCTGGATCAACATGACTTTAGAGCTTTGATCCCCGAGCAAACTGGTGCAGTGTCTTTCAAAAAAGATTGGTGAAAAGGCAATGAGCAAATTGGTAATAAATGTTTCACAAATAAGTAGATTTAGGAATTTAGTTTTAAAAAAAACTTGAAAAATGTCAAGGGAAAAAGGTATGGGAAAATGACTGGGGAAAAAGGAAAAGAGCTAGGTAAAAACTATATTTATAATTATTATAATTCCACATTTAAATTATGTGACAGAATTAGACTTCTTCAAGGTCATTTTCTTTTTATAAACATTCTTTTACTTTATTTTTTATGTTTTGTTTTTGTTGCATCAAAATAGAAAAGCAGGAGGAAAATGAAATTCAAAACCCTTCTTCTGTAACAGAATTAAGCAAAACTGCTAATACTTAAATCTTATTACTCCTTTTTTTGTGCAAACATCTCACAACACGCTATTCACATCTTTGAGCCCCTTGTGAAAATACAAAAAGAAAAAGAAACCCTCAAGCCTTTTTCCTCTTTATATAAACCACTTTTAACACCTAAAAACATAAAGAATTGATAGATAAAAAAGAGACCCAACCCATTCCCTCTCTCTCCACACTCATCTGAAGAGCAGACAGGCACAATAAGACTGCTCTTTCAGCACTGAGCCGTCGTTACATAGCGCCATAATTATACTGATAACATACATACATAAATGCATTCAACCTCTCGCTCAGCACAGCGCACTGGCTGTGATTTCTTAATCTTCTTTCCTCTTCTCCTCTCCTCTGCACGCATGTCTTCTTTTTTATTCTTTTTATTCCTCCCCCTTCCCCAGCCATTATTTTTCATTTATAAGCAGAGAGAGAGAGAGCACGTAGACAAGATGTGAGCGGGAGAAAACGAGATGATAGAGGAAAAGAGAGACGGAGGAATGGAAAGGGAGAAGGAAAAAGAGATAGATGAGAATTTGAGAGAGAGAGAGAAAGGAAAAAGTGCCTGAGATCTTTTGGCACTTAAACTCTTTCACTTAATGGTACTCAGAGGGATTGACGGTCGAAGGGAGGGGGCACAAAAGAGCATAAAGAGTGAAAAAGGAGAGATTAAATCATCACCATCACATCATCTACTTAAATGGCTCTACTCTCTTTTTCTGTCACCACTGTATTTCTCTCCCTCCGCTAGAACATAGGCAACCCTGTGCGATCCCTCATCGTCCCATCACTCTTTGCCACATTTACATTTATTTCATCCTTGCTTATTCTAGCACCTTATATATGTTTCTCGCTCTCTGTATCCCATCATCGACTTTCTACACCCTTTTTATTTTTTTACCTCCTTTCCTCTTTCTTGATTTGTGTCCAAACCTCTCACAGTGCCTTCCCCTCATTTCAAACTGAAGGCCTACCTTAGTATCAGATAAACGGATTTATAGACATTGGTGAATACCACAAAGCCACGATTAATGGAGTCACCGAATTAGAAGAACTTGCAGGGAGGGGAGGGGAGAAGTGGTGGTGGGAATAAAATATATGATGAAAAGGGGGTGGAAGGCCAAAGTATTGTATATTATAAATGTCATGTCACTTGATTAAAGGAAAAATTGCCTCAAAAAGAAAGAACTGAATTTCTGGGAATGGCGTATTTGCCTCAGAGTACCTGTGAAGGGCCTGTTAGATGAAAAAGACAGCTTTGTCTCATCTTGCTGTTCATTAAACGAATTAAAGGGGATCTAATATGCTATGTATATGTATATATATATATATATATATACATATATATATAATGATACTATATCACTTGTTCATAGTTTCAAATCATGAAGTAAACCTATGTAAAAGTAGGCTAATCCCTGTGAGCAATAGAGTTGCAGCGCTATGCGAATTTTACGGCACCATAACCATATCAGAAAATATAATAGTTTTAGGGTATGACAGCATTATCATTATCAGTCACTATCAGTTTGTTGGGATTTTTTAATTTAACAAATACTTTATTAGAATCAAAATCTGAATTAATGTGTGAATGCATTTTTTTGTACACGGTATGATAATCGCCAATTTTCATACCTTGGACGGTATTCCTTGAAAACGGTGTACCGCTGCAACCCAAATCAGCCAAAACCTCAGACTGTTCTCTATACTTATGTTTTTTTCGTTGTTGTTTTTTTAAATCTATTTTTGCAACAAGCTAACATCAGCTGATGACAGATTTCTTTATACAGTCATCTGCTGCAGGCACACTACTGCGAGGGTTTAAATAACGTACAGTGCTACATGTAGCAACATGCTAATGTCAGGAAAACCAGCAAACTTGGTTGCAGATGTTAATTTCTCCTCAATTTCAGATCATATTCCTACTGGTACATGTCCGGGTGTGTGAAGCTTTTAGAAAGTGTCGCTATACTCTGTTACAGTATTTTCCCCTTGCTGCAATGATGATGCAGAGGACCCAGAAATGCTGACCAATCAGAGATGACTGGGCTTTTTGGGAGGGGGGCTTAAAGAGGCAGGAGCAAAAACAAAACATTTTAGACAGAAGGTGAAAGCAAGTGTTCCAGCACAAATTGAGAAAAATACAGCGTTTTTGAAAGTTAAAGCATTGAAACATGTTCTTGTAGAAACAAAAATACAAGTATGAACCTGAAAATGAGCATAACAGGTCCCCTTTAAAGCACATTAAAAGACAGTTGTCTGTCGCTGTTTCCAATTGCTCTTTCTGTCTTTTTCCATTCAGTCCGTCTGTCTGCTTTGGTTGTCTGTCTGCCTACCTGTTTGCCCGTCTGTAGTCATTCCCCCACCCTTTCCTCTGCCATCAGGCTCTTCATTCCCCGTCAAGGCGCTGTCTGTGTTTTATGGGTCCCTGTAGAACGGGGATCTTTTACAGGCCGACTGGACTTTAGAAGCCCCTCGTTTAGCAGCATCCTGCCTTAATTAAAAACCCCTTTTGTGCTCTCTGCCTTTAACAATGAAAAGGGAGAGAGGGGAGGGAGGGCAGGGTGAGAGGAATAGAGAGTGGTAATGCAAAGAGAAAGAGAGAGTGGGCAGGGACAGAGGAAAAGAGAGAGAGAGAGATGGCAGTGAATAGGAAGTGATAGGGAGACAGGCAGATAGATAGTAAGGCAGACAAAGGGAGGGATGGAGAGATATGGACAGAGAGAAGATAGCTGTTAATTACAACTGCCATTAACAAGACACCAGTCAGCCTCCTTAGGGAGAGGAAGGAGGAAAAGCTGGAGAGTAGAGAGGGAGAAAGGAAGAGAAGCAGAGGAGTGGAAGGGAGAGTAAACAGAGAAGAACAAGGGAAGAGGACAGGACTGCAGAAATACTTAGGAACTGATGAGCAGGGATTTTTTTTTCCTAAATACAGTTTCATATTGCATACTTTTCCTGAACTTCTTATACTATGTCTGTCAGTGTGTGCTTGAATATGACCAGGAATGAGTGTGTGTCTGTCTGTGTGTGTGTGTGTGTGTGTGTGTGTGTGTGTGTGTCTGTGTGTCTGTGTGTCTGTGTGTCTGTGTGTCTGTGTGTGTGTATGTTCACATCATGTATGTGTGAGGCTGTCTTTGGGATGATTGAGCAGCAGAGAGGCTGCTTACTGATTACCTTCATGTAGAACAAGCTGCTATTGACTGGAAAGTGACGGATGACCGTCGGCTCCGAGCATGTGTGTATGTGTGTGTGACTGTGTGACTGTGTGAGACTATGTGGCACTATAGATGCTTCTCTGCTTCTCTTATTTTACAAACAACTCCCCAAATGAACCAACCAAAATCTATTAAGTTTTTGTATTTTACTATTTTACTGTCTGTTATCACTGTCTCTGTCCCTCTGCACAGCTCTCTGTGTCTTTTCTCTGAGGAAAAGAATAACAAATGTGATGGATGGGTTGTGTGTGTACATGTATGTGTGTCATTTATAGAACTTGCCCGGCTCAGTGAAAAAATACAAATCCATCATTGAAAGTGACAGTGAGGAAATACAGCAACATTAGAACAAATGATTGCTATAATTGGACTTTGAAACATTGCCATAACTGTATCTATTTTTCTTCTCTTCTAGCTCTGCCTTTCTTCTAACCCTTCCCTTTCTTGGTTTCCTTTCTTTTCTTTATAAGTATCCATCATCGTTTTTGACATTTTACACATGGCGTTTTCTTGTAATACTTTCCTCTTCTTCTGTTTTTTCCTGTCTCACCCACTCAGGCTTCTCTGCAGAATGTCCAGTAAGGAGCGCCACCTAGAGTCCAACTGTCCGTCCTCTTATATAAAGACTGAGCCGTCTAGTCCTGCCTCCCTGACTGACAGCCTAAACCATCACTCACCTGGTGGCTCCAGTGACGCCTCAGGCTCCTATTCGTCCACGATGAACGGCCACCCCAACGGCTTAGACTCCCCGAGCCTTTACGGCTCCAACGCAGGGCCCCTGGGTCCTGCTGGCGGCCCCGGCTCAAAGCGTTACGAGGACTGTTCGTCAACTATTGGGGAAGATTCACAGATCAAGTGCGAGTACATGTTGAATTCGATGCCCAAGAGGCTGTGTCTGGTGTGCGGGGACATTGCGTCAGGGTACCACTATGGAGTGGCATCCTGTGAGGCCTGCAAGGCGTTCTTCAAACGCACCATCCAAGGTTGGCTTCTACTTTGACTTTCTGTCTATTTCTCTCTATGTCTGTATGACTCTGCCTGTTTGTCTAGATTCATATTTGTTTAAAATTGTAGACATTACAATAAGCTGTCATCTATTTGGTGTTAAATTCACCTGATGACAGGCCTTAAAGAATGTCATGAAAATGTTTTTATTTTATTTTTTCTGGGGATGAACGATATTGGATTTTTATACATATGCATATACAATATGCAAATATTTTTCAATCATTTTTGCTAATTGCCACTATCAATATACAATTTTTTTTCCACCTGGTTGCAGAGATCATCAAACATCTCCTATAGTGACATGAGTATATTATAATCCCCACTCTTATCGTGATGGCCCACTGCCACATGTAGACATAAAATACAATGCATTTCAAAATGTACACATTCACTGGGCAAAACAACAAAAGTACTTCAACTAGGTTACATGTCAAGCATTACAAGTTAATTTTTATATAATTTTTTCAAACAAAACTACAAAATTCATCCTACTTTAACAGGCTTGGATGATGGTCTCCTCTGAGATGCTTCAAAGCCACATTTTGACTATTTAAAGTCACTTAATTGAAAAGTCTTTTAATCGTCCTGTTATATCAGCAGACATTTCAATATTAGGACATTTTAAAGCCAACACCAATGATGTGCCAGTATTGCCATGCATCCCTAATTTCTTCGAAATATGCATTTATGAAGCTACATGGAAGGTCATAAACACCCAACAACTATGAGGGAGGCAAGAAGGGCAAGGTCAGAAGTTAAAGATGAAGAGTGTTTTTCATAATGAACTACATGTACCTGGACGCCTTAAAAAGGCACAACCTCTCTGCAGAAACATTGCACATATAGCAGCCAAAACTCAAACTGCTTCCTTCAAATAAAGCACTCTGTCACACCTGTACACACACCTGAGCCATTGCACCAGATCCAGGACATATGATGAAAGCCCCGGGCCAGATGTGAACCCAGATTTTTATGTGGAACATTGTTCTGCTAAGTGAGCCACCAGGACATCAACCACAGTCTATATTTCTCTCTCCTTCATCATTTCTCTCTTCGTCATGCGTGCACATACAGACACCCACATATAAGCATCCAATCAGCTTCATGCATACAGACCAACTCCCAGAAACGCCCCCCTTTCACCCTCAACCTTGACCTGTTCTGCATCAACAGCAATGAGTAATTTCCAGGTAATGTTTGCATTTTCAGATCGAGCCGCTTATGCTTTACAGAAAGCATGTTAGCTATAAGCGTGTTGTCTAGGAGATAACGAAGTGTTAGAAGCAGGTTGGAGGTTATGTCTAGGGGTCAGGAGGTCAGGTTATGAGTTAGAGGAAAGAAGGGGTAGAACAGTAATCCACAGGATGAGAAGAGTCCGGGAATTAGGCTCAGTAATCCTTTGCTCATCTCTTGATAGGACTAGAAGTATTCCATGAAGTGTGCAGGTATTTAGGCTCTATCCTCTCCAGTTTTTAGGAAATATTCAGCTTATACTTAACTCTCAGCTTGATCAAACATATATCCTTTTTTCAGCAGCAGCACAACAAGATAAAGCTAACAATATTCTGTACTTTTGTGAGTGCAAACAATACCCATGCTAGAACCAAAACCAACAGTGCGGTAATCCATTTCTCAGTACTTCCCGACTCTCACAGTCTGTCTGTGGCACTCGGCCACAAGTCTATTTTTCTACTTTTTAAAAAAGAAAAAAAAAAGTTTTTATATTGTTTTTTATGATAGATAGATAGATTTTTATTTATCTACAGCAACAGGATGATCAAATTACTGTAGGATTGACTCAAACTAAACTACAGTGCTCAGGAACATGGTACCCAATGCAACAGTGTGGTCTCTTAGAAATTAAATTTCTATAAATCTTATTTGAAACAACAAATACGTTTTAAGAGATTTAATTCTGAGTGTGTTACATTTTCAGTTACTGCAATGAGGAAATACTGCTAATGGACAAACTGGCATGTCGCAAAAATGTTAATACTGAATGTATCAGCAAAATATTTACTGACAACAGTTGTTTTTCTGCCAAAATAGGCAATCTTGCAAAACAATATCCAGTTTCTGTTTTTTTTAGTACCTTTTTTTTTTAAGACTAACCAAAGTCCTTTGTTGTCTAAACCTAACCACAGACAAGAGTCTGGATGCAACTTTGAGGTTCTGGTTTCATGGTCGTTTCATCTGAAAATAATCCAGGCAGCGATCACGTTACCACAACAACGTAATGAAGAAAGCAGTTTAATAACATACAAACATAATGTGTTTTGGGGGTGTCTGGAACATATTTATAATTTTAAGCCTTGAGTTCACAGACTTGATAGGTCTTTCAACTCATTGTTGGTTTTGGTCTTTTCATGGGATTTGATGGCAGAAAGAAAAACATATGATATCACCAGACTTTGATTATGAAACATACATCAATGAAATTTTTTTATGTGTTGGGAAATCAGGGAAAAGTCATCAGGTTTTATATTATGACCACCATGGTGGTTAATCCAGTCAGCAGGATGGTCAGACTGTGATAAACCTTTGAAGACTTTATGTTTGAGTTATAATCTTTAATGATTTGTCCCCATTAGTCAGCAGGACAGCCCCCTTGTCAGTCAGTATGCCACTGCAATAACCAAGCCACCAGTCAGCCGGCCAGCCAGCCATCATCGATCCATCGAGTCAGTCAGTCCGTCAGTCATATCAGACAGGATTCATCTATCTGCCTTTCCATCCATCCACCTATCTGTCTCTGCTTTCTTTTGCCTCCGATAAGCAGCTTTCCCAGTAAAGCCCCAGAGAGAGAGAGAGAGACAGGGGAATGTGAGGGGGAGGTGGAGGTCTTACATCCACTAGATGGTCACCACTACCTAGAGATGACCTGTATGTGTTTATTATGGCATGAGATCAGGACACAGTGCAATCCCGACAAAGAGATTGGAACACATACAGAGATAAAGGCGCAGACACACACACACAAAGTCACAGAAGCACATTTACACATAAACACCAACACGTATGAAGAGACAGCCACACACATGACCTTGTAATCACTCTGTGTATAGGTTTAACCCTTAATTCATCTGCAATTGCTTATAATAGTTCCACATGTCTCATTTCATTTAAGGGCTTGTTAAAGGTTACATAGGTGAGGATAGAGTTAGAGATTAAATACCCAGAGTCCAGCAAACGTATAGATACGATGCCATGTTGACACCAGAGCCTCTTCAGATTTCGACCTTGAATAGATTTAATGCAATGCCCTTTCCCCCCTCTGACCCTCTCATTCTCACGCTTCCTGATTTTCACTGTATTTGTAATCTTCCCTTCTCCTGTCGTGGACATGTTGCAGCTCAGGGAGGCCAGAGTTAGAGGTTATGGGTCAAGACTTTGGCAAAGCTAGTGGCAGGACTGCTGTCACGAAAGGTTGTGACCAAATACAACAATTTAGCAAGCAAACAGACGGGAAGCAACATTAAAACCGAAGCCACCAGAGGAATATACTGAAAAATGAGCACGTAGGGAAATCCTATTTAAACCTTTGAAACCTGAGTAAATTGGTTTGATTTGTTTCAAGTACATAGGGGTAAGGCAAAGAGCAGCTTAACAACACATGGACTGAAAAATACAAATAAATTAGTGAAATCTTACAAGAAAATTACAAAAAAAAAGGCAAAGAAAGAAAAGTTAAACAAATAAACAACAACCAAGAACAAGATGCAAAAAGTGCAGAAAAAAAACATTTATCATTTTTCTGTTGCACAATTTTAAATATGTAATAAGAATAATTGTAAATACCGTTTTCTGGACATTTTTCAATAGTTTTTTGATAATTTTTCGAATAATTTCCCTCCCTTTTTAAAAACTAATTTCTATGTTATTTTCAGGTAATTTTCTCGGTCACCTTTTATTAATTTCTTGCAATTTGTGGAACATTTTTTGATCATTGATCATTGATGATGTTGATCATTGCCTTCTTTCCCATGTTTTTGAAAGAAATCAGATTAATTTGCTCAGGTTTTAAAGGGTTAAATTGCTTATGAAATGTGTCTGAACATAGCACAAGAAACTGATATCCAATCAGGTTTAAAAGGGTTAATGTAAAGTATAAGACATTCTGAAGCATTTCTTAATGGCAAGTTGGCAAAATCATATCTATTATGATATGATATAAATATCTATTGATGTTTACTAAGAAATATCTACTCACTGCAACTTTAAAGTAATTTTCAATGGACACAATCAGAATTTGATGAGATAATCTATTAATGCAATTTTATGAACAAATTTCATTTGTTTCATCAATATTCGTGTTACAGTATTACTGTTAATGTTTGTTTGGATGCAGACTGAGCAGTCTTGGATCCACTGGAACAAATGGGTCATGACATTATCTTTGGCTAGCGCGCAAGCCAAACTCATCCACAGACCGTGCGGGTGTGTGTTACCCTTGTGTGTCTATGTGTGGGCTTGTGCTCATCCATGTAAATGAGCGTGGGTTTATGTGTCCGTCTGTGCACATATGCCTGTGTTTATGCAGGGTTTGTGTTAGTGTGTGTATTTTGGCTGGAAAGCAGGGCCAGCCTCAGATGGGCAGCGGCAGACATATTGGTATGTTTCAACCCATTAGCCAATAAAACCGCAGGTAATCACCAAAAAAACACCTCCAGCTGGACAGGGAGGAGAGCATGGGGTAAGAGAGGAGAGGAGACGAGAGGAGAGGAGAGGAGAGGAGAGGAGAGGAGAGGAGAGGAGTACACCAGTATGGATAAACAACAACTTGAAACAAGGAATGGAAGAAAGGGGAGAAGGGGGAGGGTGGACTGAGCACATGGATGTAGGAAGGAATTAGTGTGTGTGTGTGTGTGTGTGTGTGTGTGTGTGTGTGTGTGTGTGTGTGTGTGTGTGTGTGTGTGTGTGTGTGTGTGTGTGTGTGTGTGTCGCAGCATGGAGGAAGTGGCTCTGGCAGCTGCTGTTTCTGTGGCGTCAGTCCAGCGACACCTGACAACCTGCATCTATCACTCCCTTATTGAGAGAGAGGGATAAAGGGGAGTGAGGAGGAGGGCAAAGTTTGGGAGAGGGAGAGATAGGCGATGAAATGGAAAGATGAAGATAGAGGGAGGAAGAAAACCAGATGGGGAAAGGAACAGGAAAGAGGAAGATGAGAGGTGAACAATGCAGATCAGGTAGGTAGGACTATCAACCAAGGGAATTAGTGCGACAGTTCTGTTTCTACTACCTTAACTGTTGGAGGCAAATTGATCTGTGGAGAATGCAATGAGCAACTTAATAAGACATTGCCCAGCAAGAATTTAGTTTAAAGTTACACAAAAAATTCCTGAAAATAAGCCCTTAAAAAAGAAAAGTAAAAAAAAAAACAAGAAAATTACCCCAAAATGTGGTGAATATTAAAAAAAACATATAGGTTTACCTTTCCTTCTTTTAAATAATTAAAAATGTATATGATGAATATAGTCTTCTGGACATTTTCACCTCTAATTTCTCGCAATGTGTGGGCCATTCCTTGCTAAGTTGCTCACAGCCCATGTTTTCAAGTAAATCAAGCCAGTTTGTTCAAGTTTCAAAGGGTTAAACAGCTTGTAAAAAGGTGTCTGAGTGCAACACAAAAAAAACATATTTTGATCCAGGTTTCAAAGGGTAAAAATGAATAAAGCAAATCACTCAATAGGTAAACAGTTTTAAATATACAAATACACATTTGCTTACATATGTTGATATACAGTAGTTACGGGTGTCTTGGTGAAGTGGGCTAAGAGCATGCCTTTGTAGCTGCAGTGTGTTAGATTTGAATGAGGCCTAGAGACCTTGTCCCTTTGTTACCTCTGTAACTCTCCCATTATATACTATTAGTATAGTTATATAAACTATTTAATAAAAAGTAAAGGTACTAAAACAAAAAAAAGTTACCAAGAGGAAAAGGCTGAACTTATGTCAAAATAAAGTTAGATGTGTAACGTCAGGAGAGGTTAAAAAAAAAAAACAAAAGGACACCTCAAAGAGTATCGAAGACAAAAACACACACTAACATTCATATCACCTGGTCCGTACAATGGTGGACAATTGTCATGCAGCAGGTGGACGTACGCACACACATCTCAAAGGAGATTGCAGGGGATTTGAAGCCCTCGTATATCCCCCTCACTCACACCAACACACACATACAAACTAACACGTTATACATAGGAGCCTTCAGGAACATCTCTGCTCTAAGCCCACCTCAGTGCACAATAAGACACATAAAGACAGAAATAAAGAGACAGAGAGAGAGAGATGTGCCATTCTGATGTAAACCCCTCTTTTATAATTCCTCCCCCATACCCCCACTCTGAAGTAGGATGACACAAAGGTTACATAGTCCTATATCACACATTGATATGGATCTGTAGTGTAAAGGCTGTGACACACCAAGCCGACATCAGCGAACTAGCAATGGCAAGAGCCCCCTGCTGCATCGCCCTCACATCCCCGTGTATCGGCCAAAAAGTTGCGAGTTGAACAGCCAATCGGTTTCATTCACCAGCAGGCTCCATGGCCACCACCAATTCAACATGCTGAATCGGTGGAAAAAAAGCTGACGAGAATCGACATGGGCCAATGGTGCAGGGCATACCACAATGACGAGGGCCACTGGATGTTGCCATTGGCCCAAAAAGAGGGGAAGGCCAAATGTAGGCTTGGTGTGTCACAGCCTTTCGCTTTCACTACATACCATCTCTAAACATGCAGTCTAATACCAATTTCAGTGCCCTTTCAGGTGAGATACAAAATATGTCTGAGTTGAGGAACTGTTAATTAGATTTTTGCAAATGTAATTTATGCCGTAGCTGTGGGGTGGGGTTTTTTTTGGGGGGGGGGGGCACTGATTACCCAGGACCCCAGTGAGAAGCGGTCTCTCAAAAAGCCTGGAAAGAAAATTTGGTTTTGTTTTCGCTTTTTTATTTTTCACTTATCAGTGACATAACTAAATTAAATTTGTGTGAATAAATCAGATAAAAGGATGAACTTATTAGAAAGAAAAAAAAAGAAAGTGGCAGCTTTTAAAGGACCCCTGCCCCTTTCATAAGGTGCAAAATTCTTTAGTCCTCCCCTGCATTTGGATTCATCTTTAAACGCAGCTAGGACCAAGTGGGGAAGAGACCGCTTACGCACAGGGCCCAGAATTTGATGCTACGCCCCTGGATGTCACTTTAATCAACAAATGATATGCATTATCATTATGGTCCAGTGATATCCACTCCCACGGTAGCACTTAGCATGTGTAGATGTTAACTTTTTACCTCAGTGAGAGGTTTAACACATTTAGCCTATCAGCCCTATAAGTGGCTCTTTACTGCAGTTATCCATTTAGCAGCGCTTGCCTGTTTAGCCTTGCACTAACAAGGCCTTTTTCTGACCGCCCATTAACCCACGCAGATTCAGTGTCATTAGCACATTTAGCCTTAGTGCTAAGTAAGTGTCCCTCTTAATTGCTGAATTATTCTGCTCCTCTATCATCCGCATGTAAAGGTTGGGTGTAAGCTAACTAGTCCCATTAGTCGTGTCCATTAGACTGTAAGGGTTTCCCCAGCATTTAGCATGTTTAGCCTCTACTAACTAACAAGGCCCATTAATGAGCATCTTGTTACCCATTAGGACGTGTTCGTGCATTTAGCCTTTTTCCAAGCTAACTAGCCCCCTTAATCAGCCCAGTAATGAGAAAACATCCTCTCCACAGCAGCAGTCAATAGTAATCACTGTTTACTCTGTTTCAGTGGGAGATGCATCGGCTCGCTGGGGTACAGTAGTCGTCGGGGGTGGGCACGGCAGCAAGGAAACAAAGCTTTCTTCAGTTCACATCTCAACACAGTTCATAACATAGATAAATAAACCTTCCCGAACAAAGAGGCCCGTTTTAGCAATTCTGCAAAAGTCCGGACTGTCCTAACAAATCCATAAATGTGCTTTGCTTTGAGCTGGGTGGAAGCAAATTACTAAGTGGAGGAAATGAGCGGACCTGGAGGGAGAGTGAAGGTGAAAGTGAGAAAACAAACAACAGAATAAAACGGGAAGAAAACAGGAGGCACAGTAGATTTGTGAAAATAGGTTTCTTTAGACATATGGCAAAAAACATTTATTCATTCATTCATTAGCCATAACCACATATCCTCTTAAGGGTTGCAGGGGGACTGGAGCCTATCCCAGCTGACATTGGGCGAGAGGCAGGGTACCCCCTGGACAGGTCGTCAGACTATCGCAGGGCTGACACACAGAGACAGACAACCATTCATGCTCACATGTACACCTACGGGTAATTAAGAGTCACCAGTTATGTCTTCAGACTGGGAGGAAGCTGGGGAACCATGAGGAGAACATGCAAACTTCACACCGAAAGGCAAAAAACAGTATTGAAAACAAAACAAGGGAAAAAGGCATGACAATGTTCTGTAGAAGCAGGAAGATATCGAAGAAGATGAATAAATTATCAAATAGATAGTGAGGCTTTGCACAGAGGTAAAAGTGGTATTAGCCTCTAACACACTCCGAGTGTTGTTGTTTTTGTTGGCAAGGGTTGTGAAGTTAATAGACTTACTTTGGCTAATAATCTTAGCCTCAGCTCTGCACCAGTGCTACTGTGAGTGAACTGCAGCTAGTCACGCAACGGCGGCTGGCGCCAACTTTTGAGCCTGCACATACTGTATATACCCTTTAACACACACACATATATGCACAAATACACTATGTCTTCTGTGCCCTTTTTTAACAGTGATAACTCTATGGAGGTGACTATGAATTTCTGACACATTGACTCAGCAGCTGTACATTGTTAATACGATGCCCACACACACAAACTCAAATCAGAATTCAATTTGATTTTAATTAGACAGCCCTGTATCACAAATCACAGTTTGCCTCAGGGGGCTTTAAAACATACAACATCCTTCTGACCGTAGACCCTCTGGGCGAAAAGGGAAAACCCCCTAAAAAAAAAAAGACCTTAAACTGGGGGAAAAAATGGTAGAAACCTCAGGAAGAGCAAGTGAGGAGGAGTCCTTCTCCTAGGATGGACAGACATGCAATAGATGTGTACAGAACAGATAAACACAATAAAAATACAGTAATAAATATGAAGAAGGCAGATTGTGTGCCTGTGACAGTCAGTTTAAAAGAGTTTAGTGCTTGCTGTTGCTCAAAGAGCATCTTAAAGTCAAAGGTCAAGACCAAGGAAGCTGAGTTAGTTTTCATCAAGGTTTATTTTTTTCTCTGCCGGTCCTGTCTGATGATGTATCCGTCTGAAATGAAGCCCTTTTGCTGTCTTCCTCTAACATGTTTACATACAGGCAACATAGAGTACAGCTGTCCAGCCACCAATGAGTGCGAGATCACCAAGAGGAGACGCAAGTCGTGCCAGGCCTGCCGCTTCATGAAGTGTCTGACTGTGGGCATGCTGAGGGAGGGTAAGGGAAAAGGTCTCTTCCTTATCTTTCTCTGTTAACTGTGCTACATGTAGCATTTGAAAGCCTATTAAGAGATCATGATACCCAGAGATACTGTTTTATAGAACAAAACGTGGCTGCAGTTTCACTTCATGGCACACGGTGAAGTAAATGTTAAAGCCATAGAAGAAATAAGTCAAACCTGTTAATTATAGCTAAAGATTAAATGAAAACATAGAGAAGATTACTATCCCCTTAAGCCAGGAAGCAATGGGGTTTATGGGTAATGTGGTCCTAAGTTTGTAGGACACAAAAACGACCAGTGCCATAAATAAAGGCCATCGATTCAAACATGTTAATGGTAAATATATCAAGATACAATATGAGAAAGATTTATTGATTTTGAACAATGCTACATGTAACACTTATAAGAAATTGTTGATGCTCCTTTTACAAACAGTATATTGTAATCTAATTCTATTTGCACCATGCCCCTCATGTTTCCCTACACATGTCCATCTCACCACTTTTTAAGCTTTTTGTGTTCTCATATGTGTTCACAGCTTATTTTCTGACTCTTGTCTGTCTTCTTCCTCGTTTTCTCCCTGCGTGTCATTACTCCCTTCATGTATGCCAGCTTCCTGAAATTTTGTTTGACTAGAGTCTGAACTGGATTTGTTTGAAAAACGCTGGGCAAATGAAAAAAGAAAAAAAAAAAAGATTGGTCTTTGAAAATTCATGGAAAAGTTTTATCCAAAATTTTATCCATGAAAATGTGTGGGAACCCTGGATGTATTTTTCTCTTGTTTTTTTGCGTGTGCTCACCCTTCACTTCCACATGCACAAGTTAATTGTGTCTGAGGAGATGTGCACACACAAAGTCCCATTCCTGAAAACAGCCTTGCATTACCTAAATGAGATAAACATAGAATGTTACAAGATAATTGCAACACTTCCACTCAGCAGTTCAATGGTGAAAAATAAAAAAAAACAAGATATCTGCTCCCAAACCACTCTGATTAAATACACTCACTCTCTCATTTTCACACTCCCTCATTGCCTCTGCCTCTTCCTCTCCCTCATGTCTGCCCACCTCTGACCTTTCTACTCCCACTGCACTTCCAACGATGAAAAGAGGGAGAGGAGTGGCGAGGGATGAAGAGGAGGGCCGATGGAGGGAGAGAGAGAGAGAGGCATAGTGGGAGGGGGAAAGGTGGGAGAAAAACTGGGGGAGGGAGGGAGAGAGAGAGAAGCGATTGATTTATAGGAGCAGAGGAGAGGGACCAGGGGAGGATGAGAGGCAGGGGGAGGATGGTTGAATGAAGCAGAAAGTGTGTGAGAGAGAGAAAGGAGAAGAGAGGAGGGTCAAGGTTGTAATTGATGGGAGACCTGGCCTACGCCCCCTTCCTCACAGTGGTCAGGGAGCGTGCCTCTGCCGACGCCTGGCAGCCCTCCCTCCATCCATTCCTGTCTCCATCTCTCCCTCCAATTCTCCCACTCAGTATTACTGTACTGCTTCTGTTGCTTCTCTCACACCTTTCATCCATCCATTCTCCTCTTCACTCGCTGTTCTCTCCGTCCTGTTGGCACCATGACACTCATCCGTACCTGCAGCCTCTCACCCACTCACACAGTATCATGTGAAACAATAACAGTTTGGTGTCAGCAGTTGTAGTAAAAAACAAAAATGTGGACCAGACAAGCTCTTGATAAAGATGTAATGGGCTGACAACTTCACATGCCTGATGTCACATTTCCCATGACTTAAATGAAGTGATTACATATTGCGAAGCTCTCACTCATCACTGTACACTTCACTCCAGAGCTGGACGGCCATCTTTGACCTTTCGCAGGCCCAGTCGCTTCTTTTTGTTTATTTACAAGGCCTTGCTGAATCAAATACCTTCATATATTTGTAATTTGATTTAACAGCAATCTGACTGTAGCTATACTCTGCGATCTCAAGATTTAGTTTTGTTATATGAATAATATAATTGTTTAGTTTTGTTAAATAAATAAAAAGACAGTATGGACTTTATCTACAAAAACAAAGAATGCAGTGAAAAAAACATGACACGATTACATAAAAACATAACTTTGCCAACAAAGACATGCTTGATAAAGAAAACATAGAAGTCGTTATATTTGATGACAAATAATGGTGAAACTCTCAAAAAATTAAATTCTAGAATCTAAAGGCACACCTTAAATAACTTGTAGACAGGTGCATTTTAGGAAAGTAAGAGATACCTGACAAAGGTCTAGGGCCAAAAGGTTTTCTATTTGCAAATAATAGACTAAATGTGGGAATTCTCTTCTCTTAATAATCTGAATTCCAAGTATGAAAATAAAACTGAAAGGCTAAAATAAAAACAAAAAAATAAATGAGATGCCAAGAACAAACATTTTTGATCTTCTTTAAATTACTGTCTACATTTTGCAAACTGCAAAATGTTATGAAAGGATTTAACAGTTGAAAAATTAAATAAAACTGCCTCCAACAGCCACAGTTTTAAGTCACCGCAACATGCTTATCTCTCTCTCCTCTGTCTTTCTCTCTATCTCTCTCTGTTACATGCACACACACACACACACACACACACACACACACACACACACACACACACACACACTTTCCCAACAAGCTGCTGTCGTAGCGTTTGTTCCCCCAGTTGATCTGACATAGGCAGAACCCATGTCTCATTTCCTGTTGTGTCTCGTGGATGTGTGTGTGGCCACAAATACCCACACACATGTGTAAGTGCATGTATTATTGGCAGCTCCGACAGTCTCACAGCTCACACAGCTCAGACTGCATCCTCCTACTGGACACAGACACCACATTGCTGCCATCCATAAACAGGCCGTTATTTACAAGTGAATGTTTTTTAGTGACCATTTCGTTTTAACACATTTTAAAAACTTTATTTCTCTAGATGTGGTTTAGCAAAGTAGACATGCTATTGATTTTAACCCTTACTGATGTGGTTTGCCCACTAAGCCAGTTAGAGAGCTGAACTATGCTGCCTTTTGTTGCCGCAGCTTCCCTGCCCCACACACATATATCATGCACACACACACACACACACACACACACACACACACACAGACCTACATATATATACATCAACATGACAGACCACAGCCACCTCATTTGTTGTGGTGGGTGTGAATTTAATACAGGAGGTCCTGCTTTACATATGAATAAGGGTCATTTGGAACATTGATACATCCATTTTCTTATATTTTCTCTTTTTCATTCTGTTTGAACAGGGAAAGGTCGAGAACTATAAAAATGAGCTAAATGCATACCTTCACCCTTGCTTTATACTGCGGAAGATATTAGTTTATGTAATTCATTGTCATTCTCTAAGAAATAGTGCATGCTGCAGACACACTAAATATCTCCTGAAACCTCTTCATGAGTTATTATTCCAAAATAGAATGCCCCAACTTAAACCCATTATAATGCAGTGATGTCACTGAAACATTACACATAATAAAAAAAGATTGAGAAAAATACATTTTTCAGTGCTAAACTGTAAAAGAAGACCTGTTCTTGGTTAGGAATAACTTAGTAAAGACTAATGTGCAGAATCACAAAACCACCTGGTTAAAGATTTTTTTTCATTTTTAACTAAAAAGCTTTTGCCCACACAATATTTAAGAACATTGTTCAATGGGTTTCATGCCACTCCTCCAGGTGTACTTATTGTTGCGGCAGAATTGCGTAGATGATGATGGTAAGTGGCTAGATCAGTTAGCATCAGAGCTAACTGTGGTTGTCAGGGGCTAGCTCACGGGAGAAAGGTGAAGATAAAGTGGTAAGGGTGGAGTGGGAGTGGGATGGAGGACATGGAGTAGAATGTGTGTGTGTATGTGTGTGTGTGTGTGTGTGTGTGTGTGTGTGTGTGTGTGTGTGTGTGTGTGTGTGTGTGCGCGCGTGTGCGTGCATGCGTGCGTGTGTGCGTGTGCGTGTAGATGCTGTGGTTTACCCCTTAGGGCAAGATCTGCCTCAAATTAGCTTTGTCGCCCTAGGAGACAGAGAGGGTGAGATGAAGAGCAAGTGAGGCAGCAAGAAAGTGTGTGTGTGTGTGTGTGTGTGTGTGTGTGTGTGTGTGTGTGTGTGTGTGTGTGTGTGTGAGGACAGAGGGGGGAGAACAAGAGGCCAGAGGGTCAGTAAAGCAACTCAGAGCCGAGCCCTTTCTTTACGTGTTCTCTTAAACACACACCCAATAATGTGGATACACACAAACACACGTATCTCTGTCTGTGTGGAATGTTGAATGTTGAATGTTTCTCGATGAGAGGAGAGGAGTAAGCAAGTAGGGGGTAAACTGAAGGAACGAACATGGGGCACCCACCCACCAATATGTAGCAGCTAATTTCTGAAGCAGGGCAATTAAAAGGCCTGACTATATTATGGGAACTTCCCCTCTGGCAATGGCTGTCTGTCCATTTTTAATGAGGTCATAATGATGCGTCAGCTGTAGACCGAAAGGTCACAGGGGCGGGGCTTAAATCTGCCTAGAGAGGACGGGGGGGAGAGTGAGAGAACAGGGGCATTATTGCAGGTAAAAGATCTGATGAATAATAATGACACAGGAAAAGGCTGAAAGTGATTTTTAACCAATTCTAACCTCACAAAATACATGTAAATCTAATCGTATTTATTTGACATGTCAAAAAAACAAACATAACGCTGTAGCTGTCACAGTTATCTCTATTTGTACACAGTTGGCAAAGCAAGACAGACATAATGCATTCAAATTCAGCAGTAATGTGTACAATTGTCATGAACAGAATACAAAACACAGATCAGACATTTGAACATGAAAGGCTTTGGCAGAGGCACACACACCCGGAGCCAGCAATATTCAGTATGCATGTACATTGTACATATGGTCATATTGACAGATTTGCTCCCTTACAACATAGCAGCTTTGATGATGGCACGTCTGATGAATCGTGGTTAAACAGACAGAATGGGCTGAATCCAAAACCAAAGCCTCCATCTCTATATTGCCGTAAACGGCCAGCTGGATTCAGATGGTAGACGACTAGAGAGACAAGTCCACGGACTGCAAATATAAACCTTGGCACACTGCCCCACGCACACACAGACACACACAGACACACGCTAACGGCTCGTGCCAACTTTGGCCGTGCTCCCCACGGCCTCTAAGACCTAATGAGTGAGATCGGGTGGAAGACCCCAGTCTGTGTGAGTGTGTGTGTCTACAGCTGGCAGTGTGCGTCATAACTCTGTTCATAGCTCAACAGTCCTGACCGCTGCTATCCAATCTCATTGCTGCACACACACACACACACACACACACAGTCATGCACACCACAATCAAGGCGACCGGCCGACACATGTTCACACACAAAACACACAAAGACAGTTACATTTCCTTAAAGATATCAGTGATTAAAAGGTTAAATTAAAAGGAAGAGAAGATGAAATGACAAGAAAAAGACAGTTTGTGGGTTGATAGATGAGGAGGATACAAAAAGGAAGGAAAGAATGAAAGAAGAGGATGACTAGAGGAGGAGAGAGCGAGTGATGGGGAGATGGGAGGAGACAAGAGAAGAGGACGGGGAAACAGAGGAGGGGAGCGCCAGACAACTGGTGGCGTCTGGTGTTCCCCCATGGGAAACTTGTAGCTAAATCTGGCCCTGTAGCGTCTGTCCTGAGTGAGTGTGTGTGAGTGTTTGTGTGTATGACTGGCATCTGGTTGCACCCCAGCAAGAAAGGGGCGATAATGGAAATACTGTGACGAGAGATCTGCCTAAGTGGTCCGCTCTCTTTCACATACAGTTTATTTCTGTTTGTCTGGAGAGGAGAGGAGAGTACTGGACTCGACTCAACACGACTCGACTTGAGTCTAGACTGGAGTGACACTCTTTCCTGTGTGTCTTTCAGATACCTTTCACAGGTATTTAAACCTTTGAACCCTTAGCAAATTGGTGCCTTGTCTTTAAAAAACAACAACTTGGTAAGAAATGTTCCACAAATTGCCAGAAATTAGTAGATGTAGAAAATTATTTTTTTAAAAGCTTGGAAAAAATGTCAGAAAAAAGAACGAAGCCATAGAAAAACTGTATTTTTAACAATCCTATTAACATATTTAAAAGTACGTCACAAAATTATTATATATTTTAAGCAGTTTTTCCAGGTCATCTCCTTTTTTAACTTTCTTTTTTCTCTTTATTTTCTTTTTTTTTTTTAAATTAATCTTAAGATAATTTTCTTGTACTTTCTTAATTTAATTTCGTGCTACTTTTTTTTGGTAATTTCATCTTTCATCGGTCATTGTATTCTTCCTATGTTTTTCAAAGAAATCAAGCCAATTTGCGCAGGTTTCAAAGGGTTAATCCACCAGTTGACTAATTGAACATATCCCTCGTTATTACTGAGCAAGTTGTTGTTTTTCTTTGGTGTCAGCAAATTACTAATTCAGAAGAGAGGAAAATAAATTCCCTCATCTCAGAAATGTTGGGTGCAGAATAGTTGTGCAAATTTAGCCATGTACTTCTTAAACAAGAAAAGGGGCCATTAATGGAGAAAAGGAAACGTTTTTAAGAGGATTCAACTGTTCTCACTCACAAGCTCACATTCACACAAACGCACACACACACACACACACACACACACACACATATTCACTCACCAGTGACAGCCACCTGCCTGCTGCCTCAGGCAGTGCTGTTCTGATCTGTTCTGGTCTAAACAAACGTCACTGCATGACACTACACACACTTTCTTCTTAACCTCCCCTCCACCACATGCTCTCTTTATTAGGACCTGAGCATCAACTGCAGGCGGGCAAATGGCCTATTGAAACTGAGGGAATTATCATTTTTTCACCTAAATTTATCACAATTTTGATGCTGAAATGCTCATGAAACTTCGCACACTTAACAGAACTGGTTGAAAATTTGATATTTTATGCATCTCGTGCTGTTAAAAAATGGATGTAAAAAGAGCTCAGTAGGGCCCCCTCAAAAGATTTAAAGAAGTACATGTGCAAAAATTGGTATAGGTACATGTAACATCCAAAAATGTACCAAAAAGTCTCCTGGAGCCATACCATAAACCGGTCAACCCAAAGTCAGCAATCTGTAATTTAATGGCCAATTTTTGTGATTTTTTCACAATTACCGGGGTCATACTTTAACAGACTCCGATTTAACCCAGTTGACTTCAACTTTTGCCCTAACCATCTATGCTCTCTTTATTTTCGGTCTCTATTTAATCTCTCTGTGTCAGTTTTATTTTAATGTGTGCAGGAAAACAGATGTAAAACAACAATCATTTTGACTCCAACACTGATATGAAACACCACTGTATTGTGGTATTCCTGTAGCTACATATGCACATATGTTGTTTTTTTTGGGGGGGTGATGTTATTTCAACTTCTTCCTCACATGTAGATAATTCATAGACACGCACACACACACACATTAGATTTAAATGGGTCTGTTGTCTTACCCAATCTACTGGCCCATCAGTTGTTAAACCCACATAGGAAAAGCCTTTATGTTATTACATCAACACTGGGGTCTCACACACACACTCACAAGTACACACACAGAGAAACATAAGGTGATAACCTGGTCTAAGGTGGTAGAGAGACTTCAACCCTGTTACAACTTCAATTACCATAAAACTACGCTCTCTCACTCTCACTCTCCCTGTCCGTGCCTCTTTAAACACTCTCTTCCTCTTGTGCTTTTTGTCATCCTTCTCTCTTTGCTGTGATCAACAGAAATCAATCATTTTATTTGTCTTCCTACTCCTCCCTTCACTCAATCCCTCACTCCCATCCTCGCCCTCTTTCATCCTCCCATTCTCTTATCATATCATTGACCAATCCAATCCATTTTGTGTCTTTTTCTCGTCTTTCCTCTCTTCCTCGTGCTCCTCTATCTTTCTCTTTCCATGCTTGCCGGTTCTCTCTTCAAAAGCACTTAGGTGTCAAAGGCATTTCACTCGCAATCCCTCAACTGTTCACACACGCACGTGCGCTGACACAGAGTGACGCCAGTGCAGTGTAAAATCTATGCTGATGTGATCAGTGCAGGTCGGGCTATTGACAGACAGCAATATTCCCACGATGGGAAAGATACACCTTCATCACTGTCACTGTGTGCAAGTGTGTGCGCAGCATATGATAAAAGTGGTACTAAACGTGTTTAAAAACAGTGTGTAAAACAGGTATTATTAATTATATGGTATATTACACAGTTTGTACACACTCTGCTCTGTGTAACACAAAAAATCGGGGCAAACTGTGAGACGTCTTCCCGTGTGTGAGTGTGTGGAGGTAGGAGCAGTAGACTGAGATGTCCTGTTAGTTGACATAATAATTAAGGGGTATAACCTCTGTGGATTTTGTTTTTCTTCCATGGAGCTTTCCTTTTCTGTCATTATTCCATTCCTATCTCATTTCCTTTTATTAGCCCTTACTTCATCCCTCTTTTCTTTATCATTTCATTTTTTCTCATCCTCCTTTCTTCTTTTGTTTACAAGCCCCTCCATTACTTACCTCTCCCCTTCTCCTCTTATTTCTCAACCTGTGCTCCACTGTTCTTCTGTCTTCTTCTTTCTTTTATCATAATCTTCAATTAATGCTTTTTTTTTCATTTTTTTATCTAAATTTTATTTCTTTTCTCCCTGCCTTTTTATTCCATTTCTTACCCATTCATTGTTCAATTATTCTGTTCTTCCCTTTTCTTTCCTTTTTTTACTTCACATTTTATTTTTTCCTCCCCCTCAGTCATTTTCCTCTCCTCTCCTCTCCTCTCCTCTCCTCTCCTCTCCTCTCCTCTCCTCTCCTCTCTCTCGCCCATTCTTTACGACTTGAAGGCTCATTTGTTAAGAGGAGGTAGAGCACTCTCACTCTCCCCCTAGCCTCCTCCTGTCTCTTTTTGTGGGCTTTGGAAATATAATTTTCAATTTTTAATTTGATTCATTTAGATTTGATCATTAATCAGTGCTGAGAGAGAGTTAATTTGGTGGAAAATAGATGAGGTAGTTAGAGAGGGCTCTTTATAAAGTGAGCTCAGCTCAGCACTGGGTCTTTTAGGTATAAGGAAAAGAGAAAGTGAAAAATTGAGAGTCCGTTTGTGAGAGGTTGTGTGTGATGGGTTAGATGTGTGCGTGCAATAGACAGTCATACAATAGCAAGTGTCTCTAGATTGACTACATTCAGTTTTGTGCAGATTTAGAGTAAATAAGACTGTCAATGAATGGGCTGTCATCATCTACCAATTTCTGTGTTGTACTTTACATAGAAAATCACGTGAATAATGGCACTGTCTCTAACCAGGAGGGCAGCAGCTAACAGCAAGAGTGCACATGTTTTCATTGCTTCAGGTTAACTCTTGGAAACCTGAGCAAATTTGCTTGCTTCTTTCAAAAACATACAAAGAAGGCAATAAGCAACTTAAGATATGGCCCAAAAATTAGAAAGATGTTAGTAAAAAGTTAAAAGAATATTACCTTAAACAAGAAAAAGGAAAAATGAGAAAAAAGCAAATAAGAACATGACCTCAGAAAATGTGCTGAAAATTGAATCAAATTGAATACATAATTTAGTATATAAAATTATAAATATAATTTTCTGAACATTCAGTTTTTAAAGCAAAATTTCAGGTAAATTTTTTTGTTGATCCAGTTTGCAAAGAGTTAACTGCTGTCGCTGCTAACATTACAGTCAGCTCTGTTTTTTCTGTTTTGATACCATGCTGCCTTCTCAGATTAGTGGCCAGACTGGTGGTGCTACCCATATATTTGATGGCACCATGTGTGTTTTGCATTTGTCTGTCTTTTGTCTGAGAATTTTTCTTAAATAGTGACTCAAAGTAGGTATGTGATTGAAGACTTTAGCAGAAGCTGTGGGCTTATCATAATTAGACTCACAAGCAATGACACATGGGAAACAGATGTTTGCCCAAAATCTCCTTTTTGATAGTTGCATCAAATTTTAATTTAATTTCTCACTTTGAATATGTGTCTTGAATATATGCCGCCGTATGACTGAGACAAACTCACCTATTGATTTACGCTCTTCCTCAAACCCTAAATTCTAAAAGTCTTAATTTGTTCATCCCTTCCAAACATTCACTTTCTTCCTCGCTTCTGACATCCTTCTCTAACTCCTTCTCTCCGTCTCCCTCTCCTCTTCTGACCAACCACTGACCCAGGTAGTGACTGAGCAAGCTGCTTGCTGGGGCTTACCCAAACACAACGTAGGGGTGTGGGTTAGAGAAACATAGACGTTGTGTGAATGTGTGTGTGAAAGAGAGACAGAGTGGGTGTGTGAGTGGGTTTGTACCCCCTGGTGTTAAGAGTTTCTTGACCGTTTGCTGACACTGCCCCCTCCCCCTCCCCCACTGTACCTGGACTGTCAGCCCTTCTGTCTACCTATTTTCGTCTCAAGCGCACACACACAAACACACACACACACATACACAAACAGATGCATGTCATGTTCAGTTCACTGAGTTGACTGCTGCCTCGACCAGTTAGAGGTTCCTAAACGACTGCATCACCGCAGGAAAAATGTGCGTCAAGGTAAGATGCTTTGAACAAAAGCGGCCATCAAAATGCACACGTGTTCAAAACACAAATAAAACAGAGAGACACGTGCACTTACAAGCCCGTATAAATGCAGGTGAATGAGCAAACATGCTCCCTGACAATTTTTTTTCTTTACTGCCAATAGGTAGTCTTTCTGTTAAATCTCTTTGGCATGTTGTCTTGGTCGTGGTCAGCACATTTTTCAGAGGATTTAAATCTCGGTGTGTTAGCAAATCTCCCTCTTGCTCTCACTCTTTTTACCCACCTCTCTTTCTTTTTCTCTCTCTGTCTATACATTTAAATCCACACTGTTTTAATACACCTGCCTCAAAAAAACTTTAACATCGGTGCACTGTGAAGCAATACGAGGGGATGTTTATATAATATTTTTTGGTGTTCAGTATTAGGATAACTTTTTCCCCCTCTAGACCACATGTTGGTGAAGTTTCTGTAGATGATTATTGTCTTAATTGAGCATTGTTTTATTTCTGAACGGTCTAAACAGAATTCCAGATTCTTCCTCTCCTCCTCCAGGGTACATGACACCTCTGTCTTCCTTATCCATCTTTAAGTGGTAACCACGGTAACATCCAATCCCCTGAGAGATAGGCCTAATTAAATTAGGACTCCTTTGTGTCAATTAATTAACGAGACAGACAGAGAGAGAGAGAGAGAGAGAGAGACGGAGATTGGGCAAGAGACAGGAAAAGAGGAAGTCAGAAAGCCAGAGAGACGACATGAGAGAGAGAAAGAGGCCTTTTACCCCAATGGTGTCTCTATAAATTAGGCTTGTTGAAGAATAAAAGAGGCAGGCGAGTTTAGCAAGCTTCACAATGATATAAAAGTGTTGGCGTGTTAACAGACACAGACACACGTATGTGCTGCAGAAACAGCATAACTGTCACCGCTTTACTCCCTGACATCACATGCTATCTTGTTCCAGGCTGCATGTTTTCATCTCATTCCCACACTGTAAAATCTGACAAGTTGATTTTACTTATAATAATATAATAATATATAATAATAAGAAAAATAATCTAGAAAACTGATTGCCCAGAAAAATGTAAGTAAATATAACTATTAATCTTAATTTATGTTAACTTTATATCTAACTGTATAAGTTTACTTAAAATTTAGTTATTTTTACTTAATTTTGTGAGGTTGTTGCAACCTAAAAATGACAAGTGTAATTAAATCATCTTTCTAAGCTATTGCAACTTCAGTAAACCAAATGCACTGTGCTATATATCTGTATTCTGCTGGTTGCAAACTAGTCAATCCTATTTTTATGTTAAACATGTTAAGAGTACAGAACTCGCAAATCTCTTTATTAAAAACTTTATCATTGGTAAAATCCCCTTAGTTTATTAAACTTGTTAACACTGAGAAAGAACCCGGTAATCGCACTTTTCATTTTTAAGTTGCAACAACTTCACAAAATTAAGTAAATATAGCTAAATTTCAAGTAAACTTACTAATTGGATTTAACGTAAACTTAACTTAAGATTCATGGTTATGTTTCTTTACTTTTTTAAGGCAAACAGTCTCAAAGATTACTTTAAATAATATCAACTTGTCATATTTTACAATGCACTCTCTCTTCTCATATTATAGTGTAATATTTATTTATATTCCTTCTTGTTAAGTATTCAAAAAGCTCAAAAGTTTGTTTTTTCTCTTAAAGCAAGGGTCACAAACAGTGTATTGATGCACTTCTTTCATTTCTTACAGGTGTTCGTCTGGACAGGGTTCGCGGTGGGAGACAGAAGTATAAGCGCCGGATAGATGCGGACAACAGTCCATACCTGAACCCACAGCTGGCTCTGCCTCCCAAGAAGCCATGTAAGAAAACACACACATACACACACACACACACACACTAACGCTGACTGGCTACAGTGCATGTAATAGACCTTTTCTCTGCGAAGTTGAACAGTGGTTCTCAAGGACAGAAATTTGCATACAGTCCTCCATGCAGAGTAACTCATACTCACATATGTGCCACAGAGACAACAGCATCTGACACTGTGTGCACAGGGAACAATGAAGGACTGTGCACCAGAAAATCCCTCCCAGTACATGAGCAGAAAACATTCAAATTCTAGCATATTGTATCATAATGTGCAGGCAGTGTAGACGAGAGTCGTTGTCCGGCGATCAGAAGTACAAGGAACTGCCATCAGTTCGTGTCTTAATGGAGACAGTTGGACAGTAAAAAAAAAATAAAAAAATTCAACACAGACACACAAACACACACGCACACATAAATAGACACAGGGTAGTGAGAAGCCCATCTGTTTGGGACCAAGTTTATCTCCCTGCCTCTACTGCTACCAGTTTGGGGTCATAACATTTTATGTGTGTAATATTTCACTATAAAGGTATTCATTTAGCTGCGGCTGGATTGGCTGCGTTTTTTAAAGAATAAAACCATCGCCAAAGCCTGATGATTGAAAAATTAACAAGGGAGAGAGTGAGTGAGAGTGAAAGAGAGACAGGTGGAGACAGAGGAAGAGACTAAATGAGGTTTCTCAGAGAGAGAGAGAAGAGGGGAGGAAAGGCAAGAGGGAGGGAGGGAGGGAGGGGGAACAGCCAGAACCCTAATCCGGATTAAATCCAATCTGGCAACCACATCAAACTAGAGTTAGCTCTTTAGCTAAGCGTCTGCTCGCACACATGACACACACACATACACACATGCAGTGCAGATTGAGTGTTTAGCAGCTTGGTCCCCAAAGCCCATTTTGCTTAAAGCTGGAGCATATTCTGCTTTAGGCCAATATGCTGAATGGCTGCACGACAGCTTACCGGGACTTCTGCACTACTAATCATGAAATGATGGGATAATATGAATGTGTTTACACTTACACACTGTGTGGGTGTTTACAATAGTGGTGTTTGCATACACAGAGCATGTGTGTGTCCCAGCTAACTGAATTACAAGCTTCACGTTTTCTTGGTTTGTTATATTTGACTCTTTAATCTCATTATTTTTATCAAGCATTTGTCACATTTTGAAACAGAGTTCCAACATGAGTTGTTTACTCATCACCACTGACCACTTATGATAGTTATTGAGGTTCTGATCCTTATTTGCATCTTTTCCTTAATATATGTATGAACACAAATCTCTTTCTGCACTAAAAACAAAAACTATAGCATTGATACAGGCTTCCTGTGTCTCTCTTGTTCCTTTTCTCTCACACACAGTCAATACGCGCAAAAAAAAATCTTTCTGTCCCTCTGTCTCTCTCTCAGATACACGCACACGGCCTATCTATCTGTAGCCCAATCCCTAGCCTCAGCGTCCCCATTGATTGTGTGAGAACAGAACAATAGCCCAGGGTTTGGAAATGGGCTTCCATTGATTCTAATTAGGGAAACATTAAATAAGATTTACCCACAGATACTGCAGTGTGACTGGGATTGGTTTGGCTCAAACGACCCTGGTGCTGGAGCTAGAGGGAAGAGGATGGAAAGAATATATCTGTGTACAAGTGTGTGTGTTTGTGTGCATGTGTGTGTGTGTGTGTGTGTGTGTGTGTGTGTGTGTGTGTGTGTATGTGTGTAACAGAATTGGGGGTGGAGAGTGTGAGATCAATACACAACTCATCCCCCCAACTCTGTTTCACTCTCTCTTGCTGTTTATCTCTATCTAGCTGTCGCTCTCTCAACTCTTCCTGTCTGTCTTTTACAATCTGTCCATGGCTCTATTTCTACCTGTCTGTCTTCCCCCATTTTTTTCTTTGCTTATCTCCCTCTCTCTCTTTTCCTCTATCCCTCGCTCTGCTCCGCTCTGCTCTTGCTCTTCTATCCTCTGTTATTATTCCCATGCTTGATTAGTCAGTGGATTAATTTGGAAGCAGGGTATCAGTCTGTTACTAATGGGCCATAGAGATCTCATCACCACATGTCACCATTACCAGCTGAGCTGTTTGGCTTTCAGAATTATCTTTCCCTCCTGTATGTTTCGGCGGAGCTTCTTAAGGCCTGTGATACAAAAGGCGGCGTTTTAAGCAACCTGTATCACCAGCAGTAATCGCCTTTAATCGCACCTTGAAGCGTCTCCTACACTGGAAACGTTTCAATAATTTTTTGATCTTTTGTCATCTTCAGTCCTGCCAAATTACTGGAATCAGATCAATTATCTATTGCTTGATTGTTGAGAAATTCCACAGCACGTTACAAGGCCTTGTAGTCAGGCATCCTCTGATTTAATCTTGTTTCCATCACATATTTTTGAATAAAGTGGCATAAAAACTGTCATCTGACAGTGCACGGAGGAAAAAAACCCAACTGTGTTTCATTATATAACATACTGTATACAGTATAATTAACAATAAACATGATTTTAAAGATAATTTTGAAAGTTTACTTTTACATTAAAATACATTTTTTTAAGTATGTGTGTTTTTAGAGGTTTAATTACATCACAAGTTTCTTTCAAACAAATTTAAGTTCTTTCAGTTGTGCATATTTGTATACAATACAATACATACACACATATAGACTGTATATATTAGAGGTCAATCCATTTTTAGCAGCTGATACAATAACAATAGTTTGCAACAGAAAAAAGCTGATTGACGATTAATTGGTTGATATAACTTTCAGCGCCAGTAGATGATGTACTCTATGAGCCAGGTTCCACCAGTAATGACAGTGTTTAATACCTCCTTACTGATAAATCAGTCAACCTCTAATATGTACATTATATGTGTAAAATGCTTTATGTGTATTATTCTACATCATGGTTTGTGTACTGTACATTATGGAGAACACTGCACTGTATTATGTGTTGATGTGATGCAACATGTCAGCTACTTCTGTTGCTACGTGTAGAAACACATTTGGACATATGTTTTATCTAGCGAGCCATGTTTGAAGGGACTTTGCATATGACCTTTCACATTTTTTGCACCGGATTGGTGTGGAACAGCTTGCAGCCTAATACGGCAAAAATTCACCATCTCTCTGTCTCTGTGTCTTTCTCCTTGTCTGGTGGTCATGTCAGTTGCCTTTGGCTGCCTTGCAGATAACAAAATCGTCTCTCACCTGCTGGTGGCCGAGCCAGAGAAGATTTACGCTATGCCTGACCCAACAGTACCAGACAGCGACATCAAGGCCCTGACTACGCTGTGTGACCTGGCGGACAGAGAGCTGGTGGTCAACATCGGCTGGGCCAAACATATCCCAGGTAGGAGGGACAAAACTGCTGGATCCTGGCTTTCACACTGAACCCAACCTGACTCCATGTTGTGGCATGACCACACGCATATGTCCATACATGCATTTTTTTTTCCAATTCCAGAATATAGGAGATTTCATACACACACACACGCACATATACAGGATAGACACACATGCTGTGTGAATTGGCCGAGCACAAGGTCGGAATCAACTGCTCCAGATGCACACTTACATACACACAAGTACACCTGGTGCTAAGGCGTGACCTTTCACCCTAATCCTTACACTCAGACGGTGTGAACTGTTGACTCCTCCACCTGACCAACCAAATGCCCTTACTGGTATAGCACCTTCATGCACACACACATACACAAACAAGCAGATATTCTGACCTTTGAACCAAAGTGTCCAATCCCCTTATATTTGACATGTATGTGGGTGTGTCTTTGAGTCACTGTGCAATATATATGGCAATGCCCTTTGAAAGCCCAGCTTTACCCTCCTGGTGAACTGTGTATGTACTGGTATTAAAAGTTGGGTTACAATTATGTCAGAAAAATACACAATGAGGATGTTATAAGTAAAGCTCTTCCCCTGTGGCTGTTAGAACATTGCATGATGAATAGAAAAAAGGGTTTTTTTTTAGATTTTGTTTAGTTTTAGTTTTTAATTTATTTTGAAAATATTAGGCTTTAAAGTCATTTGTCAAAAGCCTTTTATTTGACTTTGTGAGGTCTTAATTGCCACAAGCATTTATCTAATTTTATTTATCGAGCTTTAATTAATATTTTTTTAAATTAGTCAAGTTCTTCTGTGTAAAAGTCAAATTTCTTATGTTACAAATCTTTTAAACCTTCAACTGAACTTAGTACTGTATTTTTATTTTATACATGCACTTACCTGTTGGTAAATTGTAACCAAACTCACTCTAACAACCATGTTCCTGCATGAAACCTACGTCTGCAGAGGACCACATATATATTCTACTTACCGTATTTATACTCAGCTACAATGATTGATTAAGAAAAAAGGTGTTTTGTCCCAAAAATCAGTCTTAAATTTGGTTAAAAATCCTTTGGAAAAGTTCTACAAAGCACCCTGCAAAATGTGTATGCGGACACAGAACATGCTTTGTGGTAAAATGTTTTTGAAGTGATTAAAAAAAAGTCGTAAACATCTTAGAATTTAAAATACTACTGCAGAGAGCTTTTTTATACAGCAGATGATGTAAATCAAACCGAAAGTGAAAATGTCACATTCTAATGACACTATGCTGACTAGTTTTTGATATATACAGTAGAATGTCTGCTTTAGCTTTTAGTACATATGTGTAACTCAACAGATCCATAACTAAAACAGAGGAATGTAACATAATCTGTTAGAATAACTCCTTCTCTATCAATATTGTATCCTGACTACAAGATGAGAGGATTGTAATAATGACAGTAACACAAATGAGCACAAAAACACAAAAATAACTAAACAAAAGAGAGGTGAAAAGCAAGACTGATGCGACAAATGCATCTGGCTGTGGAAGCTGAATTGAAGAGAAAGACGAGGAGCAAGACGTATGAGATGAAAACTTTAATCTGGTTTTGGTTTAAGTGAAGGAGCCTGCTGTGACAGAAGAGAGGAGGGAAGAGCAGCGTCTCAGATTAACACAGATTAGCACAAAGATTAGTCCCATTGTCGACCGGAAATATGGTTACAGAGTAGAATAGAATTACTCCCTGTTGCCGCTGCTCAAACAGTATGGGGGGTTGTGACAGTATAGAGGGAAGCACCAGATTAGAGGCATAAATACCACTCAGTCATGCTGCGTAAATCTATGACAATAAAGTCAATGGCATTGGATAACAGGGGCTCCAAATGATACGTATTATATCTTATCAATAAATGTGAAAATAACGGAGAGAAAGAGGAAAAAGAGATGACGAGCGCGGGAGAGAGAGGGATGGGAATATGCATTGCTTCTTGTTAGCGTATTGATCTATGCGCTGCTATATGGGCAGTAAGCAGACATATATATCGATCCATATACCAAGTATAGCCCTCTGAATATTTATTTTTCTCTTTCCAAACAACATATAGCCTCGTTCCAATCCTGTCTGCTTTCCTGTAATCTCTCTGTCCTGCGTTATACTCTTTCATGCCTTCTATTTTAATCCATTTATCTTTCTCCCCTGCTCTCTCTGTCTCTCTCCCCATACCTCTGGGATGCACCTACTATATATACATAAACACAGAGGACTCACAAACATATATACACACACAAGTGTACACACAATGCATATTTACTGTATTGTTTTGGATTGAGATTGCCTTTTCCTTTGCCCACTACTTTCACAAGTGAGTGGACTGAGTTGGCCAGATTATGAGCTGGGCCGAGTGTGTGCACATGTGTGTGTGTGCAGCTTTCTGTGTGGGGGGAGCAAAGCGCAACGATTGCTTGGAGGAGAGAAGATGGCGTGATTAGATGAACGAGAAAGGCAATCCACTGCTCACAGAGAAAGATAGAACTCTTCATCTTCCTTGTGTGTGTGTAAGATGTGAACACCTTATGAAATCCTCATTGTTTACAACACTGAACACTGATCTAATACTCTCTCTCTCACACACACACACACACACACACACACACACACACACACACACACCTGGACATGTACACACAAAAAGTGATCTACTGCTCACTCAGGGTGGGAAGGATTGTCAGAAAGAAATAAGTCTTCTCAACATTCTTTATCAGACTCTTACACAAACACACACACACACACACACACACACACAAGACAAATAATAGAGTCTACAATGAGTTAAGTCTTGAATAGAATAGAATAGAATAGAATAGATCTGTTAACCTTTTTGCACCCTACTTGTTTCACATCTTGTCAAGCCTATGTGTATCTGTCTGTGTGTGTGAGTGCGTGCGTGTTTGACTGACTATGTGCAGGGTGTACATGTGAACACACACATGCACACGTCTCTGCTTGCCATGGTACAGTAATTTTTTTAATCAAATTGATGGAGAGAGACAGAGAAACAGAAGAGAAAAAAAAGTCAGAGGCAAAGGGAGGAGAGTTGAAGCCAATTTATGCTTCATGATATGGCTGTGCTGTGCTGCATACACACACACACACACATACACTCATACGCACATACGGGCACACACAGGCTGCTAACAGTGGTAACAACGTGTCAAGGCGAGCGCCAGGCAGCTAATTTGAAGTCATTAGATGTCTGCCGTACTGGCAACAATTTGTTACGCTCACACACGCACAAACACACACACACAAAAACACATTGCATACACACACTGAGTTAAGAGCCGTCTGCGGATAGCGAGGAGGCTAAATTGTAAACTAATTTAAACATCACTCAGCGTTAGAGAGGCTGCCTGCAAGACAGGCCCCGGGATAACAAGGCTAGGGTACGTGTACGTGTGTTTGAGTGTGTGTGTGCGCTGCTAGTCATGTTTGACACAGAGACTCGCCCAACCTTAGAGACTGGTGACAGCACACACACATATACACACATATCTCTTTGATTGGTTCTTTTATTCTAAAGCCGTGTGTGTATGTGTGTGTGCACGCTCATTTCCATACTGATATGGCCTATATGCAAACATTTGATATGTCATTAGGAGAGGAAAATGAGGTTTCAGACCCAGTGTGTGTCTGTTGTTATCCCACAAGGAATGGGACACAATCACACGTGTGCAGCTCACACATGCACGTGTGTGTGTGTGTGTGTGTGTGTGTGTGTGTGTGTGTGTGTGTGTGTGTGTGTGTGTGTGTGTGTGAAAGAGAGAGATGAAATGCATACAAACACGTAAACACAGACAAGTGTTAGACGCGTTTTTGCTGATTCAAACGAGTAACCTCACACATGCACAAATATATTAGAATATTAGTATATGACCAGTATACTGTCACTCTCAGGAAACTGTGGCTATGTGAAAATATTGTCAGTTATTATTCAGCGGGCGTGAAAGACTTTGGCGTCCAATAATATGGATTAGTGAAGAGAAGATCTCATTTTAATACCTCTCATAGAGACAACTCCAGTTGCATATTAGGCTGCATGTCATAGTCAAGTGTGTGTGTGTGTGTGTGTGTATGTGTGTGTGTGTTGAACATGAACATGGAGCGGTCAGGTGAGAGGAGGAGGCAAATAGTTGAACAGGAGCGAATGAGAGAGTGAATTAAAAGAAAGAAAGGCCATTCAAAATGAGCCATTTATCTGTCTGTAGAATTAGTCTTTTCATCCTCTCTTCTCTGTTCCTTATACTCCATCCTCCTCTCTCTCTCTCTCTCTCTCTCTCTCTCTCTCTCTCTCTCTCAATAATAACTAAACGACTACCGGGCAGTCATGCCAGCAGCTCTTATCTAGACTCGTGGACACAAAAGAGAAAGACAGACAGGCGAGCACTTGACTTGACGAAAGAGCAAGGAACGAACAAATGAATGAATCAACGAACGAGAGCCAGAACCTATAACACAGTCTATTTTACCAGAACCAGAGGCCTTGCCATTAGTGTTTTTTTTTTTTACAACCCCCTCCCCCATTCTTTCTTTATTCAAGGAAGAAATTGCTCTTGGGCCGCCCCCCACTTCCCCTCCGCTATTCTCCTGCTTCACTATCTCCTCTTACTTGCTCTTTCTTTTCTTTACAGTCTTTCTCCCTCTCTTTTCTTTCGTTCCCTTTTCAATTTTGACACTCAGGATAAGCAGTCTATGTGTCGGCAGTAACGCAGTATGATTGAGCTGTAAAACTGGGGGGAAGGGAGGTGGCGGAGGGGGGTTGCTGTCTGTCTATTCATTTAATCGGCCTTTATGGAGATATGGGAGAAGGGGTTTGGGTGGTGGTGATGGGATAGGCAGTGAAGAGGGAAGTCCTCTTGCCTCATGCTCTCTTCCTGTCTCCTTTAGCCATTTATTGGCCTTCTATCTTTTCTTCTTTCTTCCTCTTAGTCCTTGTTTGGATTCGGAGGTGGGTGTTGAAATTCCCCGTGGTGATGCTGAAAACATGAATTAAGAGAATGGAAAACTGAAGAGGAGGTTTCAGAGAGAGAACACAAGTGTAGGAAATGGAAAGAAAATGGAAAGCAGGGAGGTCACATACATTACCTCGGTAAAACTCCCAAAGAGCCTTTAACACAATACTGTTATGACCCGATGGCTAAATATCCCCCACCTCTCCAACCTCTCATGTGACCTCCCTCGTTCTCTCTCTCTACTTCTGTCTCTGTCTCACTCTCCCTGCCTTTCTCCCTCAATCTGACCTGACCTCTCACCCTCTCTCTCCATGGTATCCTTAACCTCTTCATTATCAAGTCAACCTCATCTCTCAACCCCTATCCCCTCCCACGCCTCCCACCTCCCTGCTTCCCTCATCCCCCCAGCAAGCCATTCTGTATGACTATATGGCCCCTTTCATACCTGAAAATATCTAGACATTACCCAAAGAAGTCTGTGAGAACACAAATGTCTAAATCAGCTTGGTTGGACATGAAAGGGACTTTACCCTGCCATCACCTTAGTACAAAGTCTATGTAATGTCTAACTGAGCCCATGTGTGAATGGAGCAGGTAAATGTCTGGAGAATTCAGAGCGAGCAAGTGGCCATGTCAATGAAGTTTTTATCATGAACCTTGCATGAAAAGTCATTTACATGAAGATGGCAGCGAAAATGTATAACTGGAGAGATGACGCGATTGAGGAACTCCTCAGGAAGGACCATGGAAGAATTTGTCGGACAAACTAAAGGAACAGCGACTGACTCTGTTGTTTACAACCAAATTATGAACTGGTTTGGTCGTGTACCCTTAACTAAATCAAATGATGAAAGTATAATATCCATCTTCTAAAGTCACGAAGCCAAGTGGTTTCCAGTAGGAGAGAACACTTGTGACACAATGTTGAAGACAACAAGTGTGAAGGGAAACTCAAGACACTGTCCAGAGTTCATTGGTCACTGGATTCTACAGATGCAGTGATCACGGTTTAGTGCAAATTCAGCTCTAGATTTTTAATGGTATAATCAGCAGCTCATCGATCAGAATGCTCATTCAAATATGCCTTATTGTCTAACATTGGTACATCACGCAGAATACTCAGTGAGGACCCAGTGAGCAAAGCCCTCCATAATCTGGGCCTCTGCTGTTGTTCTTCTATGCTCTTTCTCTTTCGGTCATGTTATAAATGGTTTTCACTTAGAGATTTAGTCAACCAGTCGAGCAGCTGGTCATTCAGACTACCAGACAGTCAGTCCGTCCGTTAGTTAGCCAATCAGTCCGTCAAGTAACTGCACAGCCGGTCAATCAGCCAGAGAGACACCCAGTCAGTCAGCAAATATTGATTAATAGAAGTGTCCTGCTCCTTTTAGCAAATCAAATGTTGAGTCTCCGCAGCCAAGGGGAACCTCTGCGCACACACACATGCACACGTATACACATGGATACACACATCCTCGACTCCGAAAGTGCAGCTCTCTAAATTAACACTGACACACATTATAACACTTCACAATGAGATCCAAGAGATGCAGAACAGCACAGTGCATGTGTGTGTGTGTGTGTGTGTGTGTGTGTGTGTGTGTGTGTGTTTCTGCATGTGTGTCTGCGTGTGTGCCGACAGAGGAATGTTAAAGCCCAGACAAGTGATGATGTCACTCTCTGGCCGTCCTTATTATGTCTGGTGTTGCCATCAATCAGCAAAGAGGTTCTGGATCATACAGCGATAAATCAGAGGAGTAACATCTCTAAACCTCGGCGCACTCAAACACACACACGCACACATACATACACGTTATTCTTTTCCAAACGTTAAACGAGTTTTAATGGCATGAAACTACTGGAACAATACTGCCTCGTCTTCCCTCCCTCTGTGGTCTTCACTGTACTTCCCCCACTTCATCTTCCAGTCTGTCTGTCGCTCTCAGCACAATAAAACGGCTGGTCTAGGTACACATGTGCGCATAAACCCATGAAAACGCACATACCACACAGAAATACACATGTACACACACACAGACAAACGCACAAGCAGATTTGCCCCCATTCTGTCGGCTAAGGGTAGTTCACCTTGACAGTCACAGCATGCTGGGTGCCTCCTTAACACACAGACACAACACACAAACATACAGTCCATTCACATAGACACCAGCGTGCAGCATAGTGTCTAAGAAAACACATGAACACAAGCCTTTATGGGCTTAACATGCATACTGAAAGATTTGTAGGGAAGAGGTCAAAAGGTTAAAACAAGATTTAAAAATGTTTAGTTATGTGATAGAAAATTGCAAAGAATTTTTTTTTATTCTCGAATAAATTATCACATTATATAAATTCTATTGTAAAATAAAATAGCTCCAAGTCACCTAATTGTTACAAGTAAACTCCAATCATTCTTTAGCCTGGAGAAGAAAACAAAAAGGAAATGCTGACGTTAAATCAGTATGTTTTTTTATACTGATTTAACAAAAATGCATATAGTTCACAGGGTTACTTTATTAACACACCAGTCAGTTAAGGTGAAAAAGATAAGGAACATAACTGACAGCAGTCTGTCTCTGTCTTATCTCTGATAACTGTCTTTGCCTTCTCTATATTCTAATGCCTTTTATATATTATAATAAGATTCAACTCATAAATATGACTTTGTTAGGATCTGATTTAGGTTTAGAATCAGAATTTGATTTAGTTCATTGCCTTGGTCAATTTTGTTTCTTTTGTGCTCTCCAGTACATATCTTCATGTTTGTGTTTCCAGTCGCTGTTGATTTTCTCTGAGCTCTGCTGGGCGTGTTTGATTTCCATTTCTGCTCATCCCTGAGCTACATAACACATTTAGAGGTTGGTGTCTTCTAGTGTGTGTGTTTGCTTATGTGTGTGCGTGTTTGTGTGTTTCATTGTCCATATCGTGCATCAGAGACATCTTATTTTCCAGAGCACCAACACCACGGTTTCCTCTCGCAGCCCATACAAACAAACACACTCCTGTTTGCAGATGAAAACAAATATTGATGAAATCAAATTAGGAAAAGAATATTTGATATCCGAGCTTAATGTTTGGATTAAGTTGGGATTTCTTTATTGGATTAAGTCTGTGGGCAGTGGAAGCATATCATTAATATGAGAAAACAGAGGAGGGAAAACATTTTCCTTTTTCTGTGCATTGCTTTTCTTCTGTCTCATCTACTTTATTGCACTTTTTCTTTTTGTCCCTCTCTTTTAAGTATTTTTTAGGTGAGATCATTCTGTAGGTTTTAATTAATGATAAAGTTTTTCTGTTTTTATGATCTAGGACAAGGAGCAATGTTTCAAGCATGAAAATCTACTAAAAGTTTTGTAAAATCAGTCAACAATGTGCCCACCTAACAATGCAATTTGAGTTTCTTTGTGATGCTTGTTTGCAAAATAACTTACTTGTACCAAACACACACAAGTGCACCTACATATTCAGTCTCCGAGGACACGTTCAGTCTGTGTTGACTCTCCTGTCTGTCCGATGCCCTGTGTTTGTTTTGTCATCATTGTGTTGACAGTGTTTCCATGACAATGTGCCTATGATGACACTCACAGCTTTGGGTGCCTGCTTTAAAAACACACATTGTTTTACACACACACACACACACACACACCAAACACACATATTCACAGACAGTGGTATTACCTCTATCAGGTCACACCTTGGTGGTGACACACACCTTATGCCTTTAGAGTAGAGCAACCTGACATATCATACGGATACACACATACACATGAACACACAACTTGACTCACACACGGTTCAGCTGTCGCTGTCGCTGTCGCTGTATCCACGTGTCACACCACATCAGACCTGAACTGAAAATGAAAAATAAAAAAAAGCCACTTGAAGAGTAGTAGCAGCTTGTAGTAGTGCTGCAGTGAGCATAAAGAAGATATGATCACATCATTAACAGTGTCTTTACTAACTTCTGCACAGTTAAACAAGTGAATGAAATACCTGTATATGAAGAACCACACTGATTTTAAAAGTGGCGTCTTATGGTGATCTGTTTTTTCTGACTGTTTAAGATTACGGCCTCTCATTGAAAGTAATTTTAATCATTTTGATTCTAATTTCTAAGAAAAAAAACTAAGCCGTGAAAGGCATTCAGTAGATAAATGTTCAAGTAAAAGTGAGGGAAAAAAACACAAATATTGAAGTCATGAGATTTGCGCTCAGCAGCCCATTGCTGTTTTTCTTATTAGTTTGATTACATTAGCAAATCAAATTCATTTGTCTATCAGCCTTTGAGACACAGCCTGCAATCTGAGTACGCTGACTAATCTGCATCAAATAATGTCTGTCACACACACACACACAAAACACACACACCAGAGAGAAGTCGCATACATCAGCATGCACACAAGCTTGCGTACACAGGCGCATACATCGTTAAAGCACCCATGAAGACACAAACATACATTCCTAAAGTAGCACTACTACACAATGAATGTGCACAGATGTACACACACACACACACACACACACACACACAGACGTGCACAGTTTTATAATATGTGACATCAGACGAGCAGTAACAAATAAATCAGCACACCATCTGAGCCCATCATCATCTAAGTCATCACTAGCAAACAGTCAGCTTTTACCACTTTCAATTTGCTTTTGTGTTTGCGTGTGTGTGTATGTGTCTGTGTGTGTGTGTGCCTCAGGAAGAGAGAGAGAGAGAGAGATGATGTGATGTGATATGATATGATATGCTGGCGGGGCATAAAGATAGATGATCATAATTACGCACAGGCCAAACTCCATTTCAAATCATCATCATCCTATTCTATCTGTTGGGGCACACATGTACGCACACACACCAAAAGCAATATAAAGAGTTCACACACATACCAGGGTTCGCAGACGTCCGCACACACATATCACACACCTATGCATGCAGCAAATCTAGTGGAAGGAGGGACAGGCTTGTCATGGCATCACATTATTCCTGTCGGTTCATGCAAAGTTCACAGACAGGCATGAAATAGTTATTCTCTCTCTCTCGCCACATCTTCTCTCTTCTACTTATCTATCTACTTTCCTCACTGTTTCTGTCTTTATCTTCCCTTTTACCCCTTTATCTATATCTTTTCTCTTATTATTTACTCTGCTCAGTCTCTCTTTATCCTCCTACCATTGCCTTCCTCTGCCTCTCTTACCCCCATCATTGATTCTCACCTTCTTCCCCCTTTTTCCACTTACTTCCCTTCTCTTTCTTGTATGTCTTGCTTTTTTTGTTTATTGCCCTTTCTTCTACCTCTCTCTGTCTACCTCTCTCTCTCTCTCTCTCTCTCTCTCTCTCTCCGTCTCTCTCTCCCATCCTCCACCCATCATTCTTAAATAACAGTCCAGAGGATTCATCCTTTCCATCAGGGAATAAGCAGGTGGGAAAATAGGATTGGAGCGTGCCTGTCACCAGCTGGGGACGACTTATGGTCTGTGCACACAACACACACACAGAGAGGCAAATTATATATACAGTATAGGTATAAACACACAAAGAAAGGTTCATCTCATGCACATAGACAAGAAAACACCTGCACATAGGCAACAGTTTGGGGCCGCCCCTATGCCTGCGTGTAGCCCAGCAGTGTCGAAAGGCAAAATTAAAGAACTATTGTTTGTTAAATGGTTTTATTAATTATAACCATCCATTAACTTGTTGGTTCTATATTTTAAGCCACACATTCTCTCATTTATACACATACTGGCTGAAGCTGAGACTTTATTTTTTTTTTTTTTACCTGAACAAAATAATTTTTGTTATGTAAAGGCTTTGTGACTCTAATTTTTCACTGTACAAAGCCAAGTAAAAATGAGGGAAACAACTAAAAGAATCAAGGCTAGAAACCTGGCAACATCCAGTGCTTAAAAATTAAGTCAACACATTATTACCTAAAACATTTTTCTATAACTCACCTGTTTACACTCTAGTGAGGCTTAAAGTTATACATATTTAAGAGCAGGCAGCTTGAGTGGCAAATTGTCTGCAAGGTGTCGCTATAGTCCATGAGTCAGATCCACCCCTCGCTCCTCAACAGCACCCCCCTTTCGTACAAATTGTTGCTTCTGGCTCCTAAAAACCAAGATGCCTACAGCCAAAAGGCCAAACTTGAAGCTTCAAAACAACAGTTTACAAACCAGTGGGTGACATCACAGTAGCTATCATTATTTTACACAGCCTTTGACAATAATGCAAAGAATACATTTACTTTGTGTTCAATATGAACAAACTTTTAGGGATGCTGTTTCCCTAACACAGAAACTCCAACAAGATGCTACATGATCAACAATATAACTCTTCCAGGCAATGGGCCTTTTTCACAGTGAACATTTTGACAAAATGTTTTACTTCTATATTAATCCATCTAGCATGCCACACTTCATATTTGTCTTTTTACTTCCTCCTTTTAGTTCCAACTTCAGTTCCATTCGTCTGTTTTTTTTGGTTGGTTTTCCAATAATGCACTTTTTACAGTGAGCTTGTGTTTGTACACAGCACTTCATCCTTATACATGCGTGTCACTTCCCACCTGCTATGTGGCGGAGGACCATGTCTGTGGTCTCACTGTTTCACTGCGGGTTCGCATGCACACACAAAACACACACACACGCACAGCAGCAATAATGTGTGTATTTTTGTGTCTGTTTAATCTTGATGGGATGTTTCATCTGCAGGCTGCTATCACAGCTGGCTGCCTTATTGTCTGGGTCAGACTGATGGGTATGTGTGTGAGCGTGTGTGCTTCTCTGTGTGTGTTCTCGCCTGTATGCATTTTCAGTTTGTGTTCTCCTATTAGTCTCATGCATGCATATGTATATACCTACGACTGTTTGTTTGCCTGTACGAGAGCAAACACATTTCTCCCCGATATATCTAAACACTATATACCTGCATGAACAACATGTACATATGCAAGTGTGTGTATTGTGCACGTGTGTGTGCTGTCCATCAAGCCACACACACAGCCGTACCAAACCATTGGCTTGGTTGCTGATGATGACATATGAGTTCCTGGCCTTGGTAATGGCTGTTAAATCTCATAATTACACGCTTCTTTATTGCAATGCATAATGACCCCGCAGCACTATTGGACAATTAATTAAGATTTTCAGCCCAGGCTTTTTCAGGCCCAGATGAGGAGGTGGAATGAGGTCTAATGTTCGTGTCTTCGAGCTAGGACATTAAGGCATGATGCTGTAGGAGAGAAGGCTGTCTCTCTGTGCGCATTCGTTTTCATCTCTGTCTTTCTTTCAAGCCGTGTGTATCTCTCTCTTTCTCTCTCTGTTCCCTCTCTCCTCATTGCTCCATTGTTGAGCCCTTCCTCTCAGTGCTTGTCCTGGATGATGATATTGGAGACCATATCTCTAATCTGTGAATAGTAAATTAATCCCTGCGGAGTTTCTGTGGTCCTCTCTCTATGGAAAGCTAGGGGGGATTAGGAAGATAGAATCAACACAGCCTCATAATCTCATATACAGACACCGGGCTTGGACAGGGACCATTGGGCTCTGTTTTAAAGCCACAATCAGCACATTTCTATTCATACATCAATAGTGCTATATAAAAGAACATCTCATGCCCTCTCCACACTATGATATTTTTACCTGTCATATGTTTACTCTCACAGTGACATAATGAATGTGAGAACAAAGAATTTTATGTAATCCTCTTTGAAAACAACCAACCCAATGGTTTGGATAGCAGAGCAACTCATTGCTGATGCTTGGACTATGGATTTTGGCTTTTCAGAGAGGAGAATATGTTATGGCAGGATATTGTTGTGAAAAAGTAATCCACCAAGAGATCAATAGACTGTCACAACCCACTTAATTGAACAAGCTGGGAAAATGAATTCATCACAAGATGGATGGATGGATGGATAGGTAGGTAAATAGATAGATAATAGATAGATAGATAGATAGATAGGTAGATATATGGATAGTAGGTAGATAGATAGTGATAGATAATGTTTTATCTCAATCATGACCCAGTTGTTCTGAGCATAATTTTTTGCTGCCTATAAATTCCCTGGAAATGAATAAATGGAAAGTATTCCTCCTTTCCACTTATTCCTTGTATAGAATTGTCCAACTGTGCTGATGAAATCTTTTAAGTTGGTATTGTTGCTAAGTGACAAAGTTAAAATTGTGGTATTGTGCTTGGCAATGCTATATGCCACTGACTGGATGCTGCTGATGGCCTGAGAGGGACTCATTTTTTGTGTGGATCCTCAACGGACATGGGGTGACTTTCCCTGGGGTCTAAATTTTGATGTAAGGTCCAATCAGTGTCTTAGTGGGTTCCCTAATGATGCTTTTGAGTAAGTGACAGATAAGAGCTTACAACTATTACACTTTATGTTCTCTTTTAGTTTTCAAAGGAGTGTTTTTATCTTTAATTCTGTTTGTCAGCAGTGTGTGTGTGTGTGTGTGTGTGTGTGTGTGTGTGTGTGAGAGAGAGAGAGAGAGAGGAGGGTTGGTGTGTAAGCCCGTCAGTTTTGTGAACACATGGTTAATTCCCTTGACAGATTTGTGTGCTCATGCTCACACACTCACAGAGTGGTCAGTCCTGCCTGCATCAGCATTGTATCAAAGGAGTGAGAGACAAGATGCAGCATTAGAGGATGAAAGGTAGAAGGAATGGACTGAGGAAAAGAAAAAACATGAAAAAGGAAGTAAAGATTAATAATGATAGAAAGCAGAAATGTTCGTAGAAATTTTGCACGTTTCTTTCACCTAGACATTCTCAAGCAGAACAGACTTGTGTCACTTGAGCAGCACTCTTGACTCTGTATAGAGACAAGAAGACTTGGTCCCGGTGGAGCTAGCTATGGCACATGCTCACGCACACACACACACACACACACACACACACTCCTTGACATGGCCCTGGCGGAGCTAGAAGTGGGTAATTAAAATGTAAATATTGATATTTTATTATTTGAAATGCCTCCACTGCAATGCTCTTAATGTCACTCCATCTGTCGTCTCCACAGAGACTCAGGGTTGCCCTCGAAGACCGCCTGCCCCCACCCATGCAACCCCGCCACGGCAACAGCTATAACACTCTACACACATCTCCATGTTGCCACGTCTCCATTTTGGCTCTAATTAAGTGTTAAATATTAGCACCCGCAACCACAGAGGCAGCACACACCGCACATGCACGCTCGGAGAACACAGCACACGACCCTCCTCTCCACCTCTGTCTCTCTCCCCCTGACTCTCTTTTTCACACACACACACATAGAAACACACTTGGAGCACTCATCCCCACTACAGCAATGGGAAGATTTTAAGTGTTAATCTTGCAGTGCTGCTGATGGTGTCTAATGTATGCAATTAACAGTCAGCCAGGGCTGAGGGTTTGGTAATTAGCTTGCTGTTCACACTGATTAGAGGCTACTGCAACCCTATGACTGCTCTACTCTCCCCGAGGCCGCACAGAGAAAAAGGGGGAATGTGGTGGAAGGAGAGGGGGAGGGTAGAAGGGTAAGAAAAAAAGAAAAATATATTTTAGCCAACAGTATGAAAGGGGATGAAGGTGAAGGCTATGACGCACGCGCATGTGTGTGTGTGTGCACGCAGTATGTGTTAAAAAATTAAGTGATAGTCGACCAAATTCATTCATGTAGTTGTACAAAAATGTGTGTGCTCTTGAACATTCATTTATAGTATCAAATACAAACACAGTAGAGTCAACTGGGTTTTTTTTTTTTTTCACTAAACTTAACCAACACAAACAAGCCAAATCCTCATCTTAACAGTCTCCAACAAGACTGCTATAGATTTAAAATTAAACCAACATTTAGTGTTGGTCATGCCGCGATGAGAACAAAGGCTTTTCCCTCTCGATATGTTTCAAGACATGCAAAAATAATCTGCTTTGAATAATAATTTCTGTCGTTTTTTTTTTACCCAAATGAAAAAACCTTGTTAAAAATTATTAAAATTACATCACTCTTTGTGCTCACTACAAAATCCAGAATGTATGAGTACTGTTAATAGTTCTGGCATCACAAATCCTAAATATATGTAAATGTCTTAAACTGATGTTTAAGGTGAGTACAGAGAAGCTCTCCTCCCTCAGCGGATGAATGTAAAAACAGCCTTCCAGCATCAAACTCTGCACATACATCATTCTGCACAGTGAAGGTCAAACATCCAAGTGAAGTACCGACAAACAAAACACATTTCTGAGTGGATGGGGACCTTAAATGCTTCTTTTCTATTATAACAAAGTAGTGTGAATTGAATTCATTCCCATTCCATTTTCTCTTTTTTTGTACATAAGCAAAATAATTCAACAAACCCCTAAAACACACAAAAATCTACCCAAACACCAGAACAGATAGAAGTTACAACTGCAATAGAAAGCAAATTTGGTTTGAAGTAACATAACCGTTGGTTAAGTGGCCTCAGTCTCTTCAATCTTTGCAAACTTACCAAAGTTGGATGTGTGTAAAAGAAGAACAAACTTGCGGAATGAACACATTTATTTATGCAGAAGAAATGCGAATATGTGTAGAGATACATTTCCAATGATAAGGAGGGGGACTGAGGAAAAGGGGAGAATAGAAATGGAAAGTAATTCTGTTTCATTCTGCTCATCTCTTCACACACTTTTCATTCACTGAAAGGATTTTAGTAGCGCAACTTGATTTTAGATAATATAGGACTTAATTTGTGATTTGCACTTTCATATAATCTCAACTCCACTTGACACATGATGTCTTTTATTTTCTAAGTGACTATACAAGTGTGTGTGTGTGTGTGTGTGTGTGTGTGTGTGTGTGTGTGTGTGTGTGTGTGTGTGTGTGTGTGTGCGTGTTTGTGTGTATGTGTGTGTGTGCACCCTGTGTGTGAGTGTGTCGTTAAGCCCCTCTAAATTAGCTAGTTCTCTGGGTAGATTTGTTTCCATTTCGTTGCGCATCTCTGTGTAATTGGGTCAGCTGGTGGATGTGTGTGTCCGTGTGTGTGTGTGTGTGTGTGTGTGTATGTGTGTGTGACAGCATTTGCCAGCGTGCTTGTCATGTGCGTATATCTTGTGTGTGTGTTGTTTCAGCTTGGCCAAAGCCATCACAGGGGGTCTGTGTTCATTTGGGCCGGCGTCTGGCCGTATGGTACAAAACAGTTTGAAATGTGCAAACACACACACACAAACACACACACTCAAAAAGCATCACAAGGGAGCACTTGCATTGCACAGCATGCAACAATGTTCACACTAACACAAATTTAAACGCGTGCAGAAAGTGGTATGAGAGAGAGCACTGGAGCCACGTAACACAGGGTGCATACAGAATAAACACACACACACACACACACACACACACACACACACACACACACAGGGAAGCGAGGTGCTGGTAACTGTTGGACACTTCACGTGTCCTAATGCAATCTCTATCTCAGTGGGCCAGAAGACTTAAATCTGTCCCCTGCAGAACACAATACGTGTACATGCTGCACATAGGCAATTCACTATCTCCCTGCACCTACACTGAGCAGCGAGACAATTATAAAACAGTTTGCATCACAGTTCTTAATACCTCTTTTAAAATGCCTCCTAACAAAAAAAAGATTGGCGAGACTACATCAAAAGTTAAAGAGGACAGTGACTAACATATAACCTAACAACAGAGAAGAAAGAAAACCTTTTTTGACATTTGTCATCAACTCACTCACCAGAAAAAATGCTGGCAAGGTACATTTCCGCAAACCTTGGATGCATTACATTTGCACATTATTATATAGCAGATGCATTGAAATTTTACATTTAAACAATGCTTGGTTAACGTGTGGTTATGTTTGGGCATAAAACCACTTGGTTATGTTTGGGAAAAGATCATATCTTAGCATAGACTACCAAGTTTTGGGCTCAGAATCCCAGCAGGAAAAGCAGAAATGTTTCTGTAAAAGAACAACTGCTTTTTGTGCCACTGTTCCTGGTGATAAGTTGTAAACACTGTTGTAAACACAGAAATTATTTGCTGAAACCCAACCAGTTTTGTTGTTGCAGTGGTCTGCAGTTTGGCTGCTGTCTTGACCTGACAACACTCCCACCCCGGCCTCCAGTGACAGAGTCAGCTCATGTCCTACAGCAATATGGAAACATTGATATGATACAAACGACACACACAAATGGATGTATTCTTGGTTTGCAGAACCATAAAATGACAACATATTCTTATGGTGACAGGGCTGTTGTGATGTGGCTAGTGTCTATTACACATTTATCGCAGTGATGTAGTGTTGTTGGATGCCGCATTCAATTTTTATTCATTTATGTAATGACAAGCTCCGGGCAGTACAAAGTACAGTTTCCCTTTCTGTGCTCCGTGTGAATTCGGTTTTGCTGTATTGTGTTACATCTCTATGACAATGTGCGAACCTTCGTATTAAAACTCCAAGGCCGATAACTCTCAATGAGTGTGAGTCTTTGCTGTTAAATTGTTGAGACAGACAGAGAAGTTTCCTGTTAAATGTGTCCTCAGGCTGTGATCAAATAGGACAGAGCACAGTGTTGCTGGTTACAGAGCAAGCAGTGTTCCAAAAGTGCAGATGGACCACCAAATGTATTTTGTAATATTTTGTAACCTACCGTTATTCAGATAGCTAGCGTAACACAAAGGTAAAATATATTTAATTAAAAGCTAAGATTAAAAGGCATTTTCCTGATTTATTCAAATGGCCACTAAAATAACCTCTCTCATATACAGAAGCCGTCATCTACAGCCGAGATGCAAAACCGCTAAGAACAGACCTACTTTCTGTGGAAAGATTTGGAAGGCAAAGAACCTAAAGAAGGCAAACCATTTAAATGCCTGTTAAACCATTCAATTCCAAAAGGAAACCAGTGAAAGTCATGTAAAACTACAATGTAACCACAATGTCCCTGAGTCGATTGCAGCTTGGGACTTCTGTTGCATTTCATTACTCTCCATATGTAACCATATTTTCCACTGTCCAACTGTCACCAACCATCGAGACCACCCACATTTCCACCCTGTAATCTGACTATAATTCATCAGAAAAAGAATCTTTGCAAATAATGTGGTGACACAATACTTTGGAGGTTAGAATTGTTGAGATAGCGCACACACAACGTGAGTCAGAGTGCCCAAGTGCGATTGGCCTTTTCTGTCCGGGCCACAGTCTCACACTGGGGGTTAAGTTGGTAGTTGGCTCATTCAGATCAAATGTGGTCCAGCAACACAGAGCTGACCTGCTTCTCTGCTGGCAGCACCCTGGCCACATTCACACACATTTTCTCCAGGAAACACTCTCTCTTATCAAATTTTCAACCAACAATCGAAATTTGGTCAATGAAAAATCCACATATGGAGGTAATTATTATTAATTTTAAAGTCAACATTTTCTTGTCTCCAAAAATGTTTTTTTGCTTCAGATATACAAAAACTCAGCTACTGTAGGTACCCATAAATAACCTTAATATTGTGATGGTTATTGAATTGTGGACTTTATCCTGGTAATATTGTACCGCAAGTTTTTGGTATCTTTACATCCCTACTTACAGCAAGTGAACCCTTGCAAATAGATGTCTAAGATGTTTCCTGAAAGAGAAATTATTCAGTCCAGTGTGCAGTTCATGTATAGACTAACACGTATCATGTAAATATTACAGATATGATTGACTTTCACCTCCTCAATTTTATTTGCAGTCTCGTTACTAAAAGAAACTTCAATGGTGTTCTAAAATAACACCCAAATTCATGCCAAAAGTCCTGTTTTTCATAGACTATAAAGACTAGTCGTGTGGTTATAACTCAGACCAGATCAGCATTGCAACCAGTTTTCACACCTGTCACGTTAATACACACACAAACACACACACAGAATAGCCTTCTCTGATACATCAGTTATGGCAGATGTACACAGGCAACATTGTAGAAACACACACAGACTCACATGCACATACAAGTAGCTTCGCAAATGCCACAAACTGTACACACACAAGTGCCCGGGTACTCATAAGCATCACGATCGGTTCTCACTGGTTCCCATTTGCCCTGTAACCACAAGAAAACAAATATAGGCCTCCTGGATATGTGTGTTGGTGTGTGTCTGTGTAGCAACTGGGGCGTGAGAGAGGGCTATCCTGTGTGTGTGTGTGTGTGTGTGTGTGTGTGTGTGTGTGTGTGTGTGTGCGTGCGCCAGACTGTTGTGCGGTCTCGGGTGTAAACGTGCAGTCAGGACTCATTTGGCAGACAAACAGGCCGCAGGGTGGCTGGGGAATCGACGTGTGTTTGTGTGTGTGTTTGTCTTTCTGTGTGTGTCTGATAGAGCAAAGGGAAGAGAAAAAAGAAAGGGAGCGCGAGAGCAAGCAGTAGAGGTTAAGTCTGCATGACTGCACTGCAGCCTCTTTCTGTCAGACCAATGTATGGCACACACACACACACCTACACACACCACACGCTCTCCTTCTCTCTCTCTGTACCTTCTTAGGTACAAGAGAGCGTCCTAATATTTTAGCAGACACGCCCAAATAAAAGTACACACACTTACTCAACCAAGTTTGGATCGTCAGCGTGACCTCATGCACCCCTTACCTAATCCAAATCATTGTGTACGCACTCATTGTCTGAAATTAACACCATTTGCCAAATGTAGGTAGATTTTGCATTTTGTAAGTGAATCTTCGAAGACTATCCACCACAGTGGAAGATACATTTTTGTCCCATAATAGTCGTAATAAAAAACTATGCTGAGAGTTTCTGATGCGTTTATGGATGCACTTCTCACCTGTGGTGTGCTTTTACGTGCATCACGATGTGAAACTGACCATCTTGAGGGTTCCCAGTTGGCTTAGTGGCACTGTTCATCGTTCAAGCTGATCCACTAAACTATCACTTGCCACCAGTTTGCTGCTACTATTTACCTCCTTCATACTTATGAAGGAAGTAAATATTAACATAGAGGCTCGTTAGACTGAACCAAGACTGAAAAAACTCTTTATTGCCTCCCACATAGTCAATGGCAGCGCATTACAGCTTCACCTCTTCCTTTCTTATGTTTCACAATAAAAGTGCTTGACATATACAAAGCATCAATGCTTACCAGATGAAACATAATCACATGCTGAGGCTGTGGAGATGAGTTGTTCAATACATTGATCAATACATTAAAATCACTTCTACTGAAAAATTTTGCTTAACAAAAAACCTTATTATCCCAATGACAAGTACTGAAACAATATATGTGACAAAAGGGCAGTTAATCATTTGGGCTGATAAAAACATATGCTTGGTTGGTGACAAGCCCCCTTGACCAAAAGTTATTTTCAAACAATGTACGCACTTGAGTTTAGTAAAAATAAAATTGATATCCATCCCTGTGTCCTAAAAATGTGGTTAATATACTATACTGCAGGATATGCTTTGTAAAAAAAAAAACAAAATCCAGCCCAGGTAAAGTTCTAATACAGCACTTGTAGAGCTCATACCAAAAGTAATTTCCAGTAATATTGTCCAGGGAGCACATAGTTTGACTTGCAGGTTGCGTCCTATAGCAATTTTCTCTTCTTTAAAGTGTTTATTAATGTGTTTATGCCAAGCTTTGAACTTTATTTTCATTGTGTATTACTGTACACTCAGCTCAGCCCACCACCACCACAGTAAACACAGGCTGTACACACACACAAACACACTCCCACACATAG